>NW_007737395.1:48612-53525 GCF_000696425.1 Galeopterus variegatus | reverse complement strand
AGAAAGAGAAATACTGCATGTCCTCACTCATAACTGGGTGCTTAGAGAGAAAGAGAAAGAGAGAGAAAGAGCACAGTCATATGTTGAACTTTCAGAAGGAGAGGACAAACCTAAGGATACTAAAGGTGGGGAGAAGAGAAGGGAGGAAGGTGGGGGAAGGATTGGCCAGGTAAGGGACATAAAGAATAATTATGATTTGTAGTAATGAATATGCCAATAAAAAATAAAATAGCTTTTATATAGTTAAATATCCAGTTAGTGTTCAGATTCTCATAATAGTTTCTCTCCTCTCTTTTTTATGTAAGTCGACATAGAAATAAGGTCCATATTGTAGTTGGTTGCTATTGCTATGTCTTTTAAATCTTCTTATCCACAGATCTTCTTCCCTTTTTGAACAAATTGGATTGTCTGGCTTGTAGTTTTCCATGAGAATATGAAATGTTTATTGGGGGCAACTGCCCATGAAAGAGAAAAGGGGGAGGAAGCAGACTGGGCAGGGACAACCTTCAGACTGTGATGTGAGTCTGACACCTGTAAAGGGGGATGGAGCAGGCTAGGGCAGGGAGAGCCTCAGACCCTGATGTGGATCTGACAGCTTTGCTTATCTATGATGATGACTTGGGGGAAAAGACTGCTTTTGGGAGTTTTGACTTGAGCAGAAATGGCCAGACCTCAGCTATGTTCAGTCACGGGGTGGAAGCTGCCTGGAAAGAGTGTGAACACAGCTCTGAAGTTGAGGTAGATCCTGAGGGTATCAGTGGCTGGAGGCTGTCAGCTAACTGCACTCCTTGCAAAGGAAAGGCAAGTTCCTCTTCAAAGGCAGATCCCAGCAACCAAGGTGACCAATGAGGTTTATTATTATTATGAACTCAGGGATTTAAACATATTCCATACTTTAATTCACAGCAATAACTGCTCTCACTGATTCTTAAGTTGTCCCAATTTTGGATTTTTGGACCAACAGGAACCTCTTCAGCTTAACTTCAGAGCCTTTTCAACTTCACCTCAGCTGTCTCTGATAGCTCCTTGCTTTCTGGAATGGCAAGATATTTCAGGGTCATCTTGAACATTTCGTGCCGCAGACATGGAATCAACCCTATCATCAAGGAGGACTAGTTTCTTTTATTGGGTAGAGGCGTGAGTATTTAGAGATCACAATTTGAGCACCAAGCGTGCTTTTTCCTAGAACGACCCCTATAGGGCCCTCCCTACCCAGGTTTTTCAGAGAATTGAGTTGAGAAGTTTGTTGGGTTGTTTGTTTTCATTTTGTTTTTTAAAGAGAAAATGCGTCATGCGTTTATGCTTGTACTTCCAAGTCAAGCATTTTTACTTTGTCTCCTTACTCCTACCCTTAAAATCCTCTTTCCTAACCACAGCATTCCTCATTTGCTCATCCTGCATTACATACACATAATAGAATAAGGACACCAACGCTGCTATCAACAGCATCACTACTGAGGGCCACTGAAGACAGTGCTGCAATTGTCCATTGTTCATAGAGTGCCCACTACGAGGGGTGTGTTCTCAAATAACTGTGTTTTAAAGACACTTGGAGTAATTCCTGTGATGTTATACCCCCAACTTGATATGCAGAAATATTTGTTCCATTTTGCTTTTGATTTTTTAGGCATTGCTCTTTTAAAATTCAACTTTATTTAATAATTACGTAAAATATTTACATGGCTACAAAGTTAAATCTACTAAACAAGCTATGTTCTAGGAAGCTTTTATCTGTGTCCCTTCTACCCTTTTCCTTCCTTCCTATTATAGATAAGCTTATTTGTTCTTTTCAAGTTTTTGGTTTATTCTTTTATTTTTAAAATACAGACAAATGGACATAAATTCTTTACATTATTGCACCCCCACTCAGCTTCTTAAATGCATGGTAGAATATCATACATTATTTTTCCTCCTTGATTTCTTTTGCAAGTAACTATATACCCGGCAGATCTCTCTATAGCTTTGCGTAACAAGAGTCGGCATTTACTTATACATCTGTGTAATAATTTATTGTGTACTGTAGTTTATTGAACCAACTCTGAAGTATTTGGATTGTTTCTAGACATTTTTGCTATTGCAAATATTGGTGCAATGAAAAATTTTCTGTGTCTTTTTGCATTTTTTCCAGTGTGTTTTTGGGATAGATTTCTAGAAGTGGGACTGTTGAGTCAAAGAATAAACGCCTATATAATTTTGATCAATATTACCAAGTTCCCTCAAAAGGATTGTACTATTTTGCTTTTCTATCATCGTTACATAAGCAGCTATTTCCTGAAAGTTTCCCCAAAACACTATATTGTCAAACTGTTTTTTAACCAATCTGACAGGTGAGAAATAGCATTGCAGCATAGTTTCAATTTACATTTTTCTTATTAAATTATTCATGTTTTTAGTTTATTCCCCCCTAATATTTAGGGAGCATCTATTATGTACTGGGGTCTCTGATAGGTTCTAAGGGATGTGACAGTCAATTGTGGCAAGGTAATCACAATCCATAGGAAGAAATATCGGCAAAAGAGTAACTGTGATATGTTCTATGTGCAATTGAGGTAGTACTTACAGGGCATTATATCAACACCACACTCTAACCAGCTGAGCTAACTGCCAGCCCATTACAGGGCATTATAAATAACTGTGAAAAAATAGCTAAAGGACAAAATCATCTTGTAGGGTAGGCAGATGGGAGGTCAGAGAAAGCTACAGATGGGTTTGAGGGTAATTTTAATGTGGGCCTTGAAGCATGATTAGGAGTTAGAAACACAGACAAAAAAGTAAGGAAATCATTCCCGGAAAAGAATATTTTTTCATCTTGTAGGGTAGGCAGATGGGAGGTCAGAGAAAGCTACAGATGGGTTTGAGGGTAATTTGAATGTGGGCCTTGAAGCATGATTAGGAGTTAGAAACAGACAAAAAAGTAAGGAAATCATTCCCGGAAAAGAATATTTTTGGGGGGAAAGAAAAGTGTCAGACGAGAATACTTTGGCTTATTTGAAAAATAAGAACATAGTTTGTGGGGAAAGCATACGTTTACGGGGGAAGACAACAGTGCTTTGTGATTAGTCAGTTGTTTGTACAGGGCCTTGAATACCATGCCAGGAAGTTCGTATCTCAATCCGAGGATTTGGTAAAGGGTGACAAAGGCAATCAAGTTTTTTTTTTTTTTTTTAAGGTAAGTAAGTTTGGGTTTTAGAAGGGTAATCATGGTGGCAGGACACATTATAAATGGGCTTCACATTGAGGGCCCAATGCAATGGCTAATACACCAGAAGATCAGGAGGCATTATGTACGAGGGAGGGAGAAATGGAGAGCTGAGGCTGGATGTAAGAGATATTATCAAAGATAGAATTTGGAGGATGTGGGGGTTGAAAAGGGAAGAAACAATGGTTATGCTGAGATTTCTAGCTTGGCCAAAGGGATGGATAGTGGACATTGCTGAAATTAATTTTCAAATCAACAGATGAGAAGCATCTTATTTGAAATAGATTCTACCAAGCCTTAGCATCAAATGTGCCAGTGACTATCAAAATGTCCAAACAGAAGGGAAATAGCTTGAAAAATGCATACACTGGAGAAATAGCTCCTGATGGACTGTATGTTGAACCCTATTAAGCCTAAGTTCTATGTTTTCAGGCTCCCTCATTCTGTGTCCTGTTTCTTATTAGAGTGGAGGTTACTTAAAATAATCATAGTTTAAAGTCTTCTATTTTCAGAAAATATTATTAAATGTTGGTAAATAACGTTATGATCTTTGTGCATTCATAACATTTAAGTATTATTGAAATGTAAAAAGTCAGTGAAAGAGTAATTTGTAAATACATCAATTTTTGTATGTAGAAAATAACTTTATACCATTTTAAACTTAGAAAGAGTTCTTTATTAAAATCTCCATGTTGGTATTTTTTTTTTGTCTAATATAAGTAACTAATATTTACCCTAAATTAAGCTTTTAAGTTTACTAAAGGTTATGAATGCACAATGCAAAGCACTTTTTAGTGTCCATCTGTGCAGAAAGAATAAGATCAATAAAATCGAGCAGCTGTTAGCATGTATTGGTTTCCTTATATTTTAAGTATGTTTTCATGTTTTGAAAGTGTAAAGGGATGATAGTATATGTTTTGTTGTGGTT
Source organism: Galeopterus variegatus (assembly GCF_000696425.1). Classification (NCBI taxonomy): domain Eukaryota; kingdom Metazoa; phylum Chordata; class Mammalia; order Dermoptera; family Cynocephalidae; genus Galeopterus; species Galeopterus variegatus. The sequence goes on along the minus strand of NW_007737395.1, from coordinate 49,398 downwards.
TTCATTATATAGATAAAAACTTATTACAGTTATAATCTTGGTGTATGTAACATATTTTAAAAGTCCCATTCATAGCCCATTTATCTTAGATAATGTTTTATTTAAATACAGTAAACTAATGTGGGTACATATTTTAGGGAAGAAATTTTTTCTCTAAAAGTCATTTTTATTTCTTAAATTTGGCATTTTTTATATCTGGGGGAAAAACATTTGTCTTGGTACCCTAGCTTCTGAACTGAAGATAGATATATCATTTTCCAGGTTGTTTTAATGTTTTACACTAGGACCTAACCTACTTTGTTATTTATTGCAAACAAGGAAACATCTTATGAGTAAACTTTATTTTTCTGAAATCTTCTTGGTACTTGAGCACCTTCCTAGGATGCCAGACTCATCTTGCATCCAGTTGTTCTGTGTTAAAAATATGTATATTGACATTCTAAGTGCTTTTTCAAATTTGACTTTCTTGGAGTATTATGTGAGTTCCAACAATTAGTATGGAAAGCTATGGAATGCCTCTTGGCTTTGACGTTTTAAAGTCCTTCTGTCAATAGCATTTAATTAGCATCCATTGTGTACGTTGTACACTTTTGGGTGATATGACTACTTCTAAAGGAATATCTTAGAAGATCTCAGCCTTCTGAGATGGAAGTGATAGTACACTTACTAAGTTATGTGCTGCTTTACATTAAAATAACAATTCAGCAGTACCTATTGCTTAACTACTGGATATAGGACACCAGGTCGAGACCATTGATTTTTTTTTTTTTTTTTTTTTTTTTTTTT
>NW_007737395.1:3430-47612 GCF_000696425.1 Galeopterus variegatus | reverse complement strand
CATCTTGTAGGGTAGGCAGATGGGAGGTCAGAGAAAGCTACAGATGGGTTTGAGGGTAATTTTAATGTGGGCCTTGAAGCATGATTAGGAGTTAGAAACACAGACAAAAAAGTAAGGAAATCATTCCCGGAAAAGAATATTTTTTGGGGGAAAGAAAAGTGTCAGACGAGAATACTTTGGCTTATTTGAAAAATAAGAACATAGTTTGTGGGGAAAGCATACGTTTACGGGGGAAGACAACAGTGCTTTGTGATTAGTCAGTTGTTTGTACAGGGCCTTGAATACCATGCCAGGAAGTTCGTATCTCAATCCGAGGATTTGGTAAAGGGTGACAAAGGCAATCAAGTTTTTTTTTTTTTTTTTAAGGTAAGTAAGTTTGGGTTTTAGAAGGGTAATCATGGTGGCAGGACACATTATAAATGGGCTTCACATTGAGGGCCCAATGCAATGGCTAATACACCAGAAGATCAGGAGGCATTATGTACGAGGGAGGGAGAAATGGAGAGCTGAGGCTGGATGTAAGAGATATTATCAAAGATAGAATTTGGAGGATGTGGGGGTTGAAAAGGGAAGAAACAATGGTTATGCTGAGATTTCTAGCTTGGCCAAAGGGATGGATAGTGGACATTGCTGAAATTAATTTTCAAATCAACAGATGAGAAGCATCTTATTTGAAATAGATTCTACCAAGCCTTAGCATCAAATGTGCCAGTGACTATCAAAATGTCCAAACAGAAGGGAAATAGCTTGAAAAATGCATACACTGGAGAAATAGCTCCTGATGGACTGTATGTTGAACCCTATTAAGCCTAAGTTCTATGTTTTCAGGCTCCCTCATTCTGTGTCCTGTTTCTTATTAGAGTGGAGGTTACTTAAAATAATCATAGTTTAAAGTCTTCTATTTTCAGAAAATATTATTAAATGTTGGTAAATAACGTTATGATCTTTGTGCATTCATAACATTTAAGTATTATTGAAATGTAAAAAGTCAGTGAAAGAGTAATTTGTAAATACATCAATTTTTGTATGTAGAAAATAACTTTATACCATTTTAAACTTAGAAAGAGTTCTTTATTAAAATCTCCATGTTGGTATTTTTTTTTTGTCTAATATAAGTAACTAATATTTACCCTAAATTAAGCTTTTAAGTTTACTAAAGGTTATGAATGCACAATGCAAAGCACTTTTTAGTGTCCATCTGTGCAGAAAGAATAAGATCAATAAAATCGAGCAGCTGTTAGCATGTATTGGTTTCCTTATATTTTAAGTATGTTTTCATGTTTTGAAAGTGTAAAGGGATGATAGTATATGTTTTGTTGTGGTTTTCATTATATAGATAAAAACTTATTACAGTTATAATCTTGGTGTATGTAACATATTTTAAAAGTCCCATTCATAGCCCATTTATCTTAGATAATGTTTTATTTAAATACAGTAAACTAATGTGGGTACATATTTTAGGGAAGAAATTTTTTCTCTAAAAGTCATTTTTATTTCTTAAATTTGGCATTTTTTATATCTGGGGGAAAAACATTTGTCTTGGTACCCTAGCTTCTGAACTGAAGATAGATATATCATTTTCCAGGTTGTTTTAATGTTTTACACTAGGGCCTAACCTACTTTGTTATTTATTGCAAACAAGGAAACATCTTATGAGTAAACTTTATTTTTCTGAAATCTTCTTGGTACTTGAGCACCTTCCTAGGATGCCAGACTCATCTTGCATCCAGTTGTTCTGTGTTAAAAATATGTATATTGACATTCTAAGTGCTTTTTCAAATTTGACTTTCTTGGAGTATTATGTGAGTTCCAACAATTAGTATGGAAAGCTATGGAATGCCTCTTGGCTTTGACGTTTTAAAGTCCTTCTGTCAATAGCATTTAATTAGCATCCATTGTGTACGTTGTACACTTTTGGGTGATATGACTACTTCTAAAGGAATATCTTAGAAGATCTCAGCCTTCTGAGATGGAAGTGATAGTACACTTACTAAGTTATGTGCTGCTTTACATTAAAATAACAATTCAGCAGTACCTATTGCTTAACTACTGGATATAGGACACCAGGTCGAGACCATTGATTTTTTTTTTTTTTTTTTTTTTTTTACCGGTAAGGGGATCGCAACCCTCAGCATGGTGTGGTCTGCACCACGCTCAGCCAGTGAGCGCACCGGCCATCCCTATATAGGATCCGAACCCACAGCCTCGGCGCTACCAGCACTGCACTCTCTGGAGTGAGCCACAGGGCTGGCCCAAGAACGTTGATTTTGAAGTGAAGAATTCTTATTCATATCTTAAACTAACCAGCTATTGTCATTAGCTTTGAGAATAACAAGCATCTTCACCATTGTTCTTGGGTAGACTGGAAAAATCAGAAAACCCATATTGGAGATCCTTACAAAAACTTCAGTATTCTGATTTGGTTAGTGTTTTGCCTTTATAAGAGTCTCAGTAAAATCAGTTGAAATGCAAACTGAACATTCAACATACTGTCTAACATGTTCAACTTACTCTTAAACAGTACCATATCCTGGATATAACCTAATTTTATTTTTCACCTTAACAAAAGCACTGGTCATTATTGCTGCTACTGATGCTCTTTTGTCTGCATATACTGTTGCAACATAATGTGTGTGCATTTGATACAGACATTACCATATTGCCATAAGGAGCTGCTATTATTTTAGACACCAGCTGATTCCATGATAGGGTCAGATTTCTTTAACATATGCTTATGTTTTTGTACAAATGACCCCAAGAAACATCTGCTAGTTTTTTTGTGGTATCTAATGTTTCTTTTTTAGAATTTGAACTATCAGTCACTTTTTAATGTGAATATACAATATTTCATTTGAGTAGGCTCCCTTTCTGGTTTTTATGCTCTCAATATTCAGTAACAATATTGAGTTAGTAATTTTATGGCATAATTCAGAAAGAAACTGAAGCTGCCTGTGTATCTATTTTAAAAATATCTTCTCATGATTGTGCTTTTAACTTTTTTTTGTCACCAATTGATACTTTAAAATAGAAAAGTGCCCTTTTAATGGATCCTGTGCTAATTGCTAATCTTTCTTAGCATCTTTGATGGGTGTGTAAGGGCAAGCAAAAAAAACAAAGGTGATGTTTCTTCAAAGTGAAATATTTGCCATTTGGAGACTAGAGAAATTTCTAGTTAACAGAAACCATTGGTTATTCAAGGGTACCTCAAAAAGTTCATGGAAAAATAGAATGGAAGATAATAAGAATCTTTCCCTGAGCTTTTTGAAATACCTTCTTATAATTGAGATCTCTTCTTCTTTTACTCGGTTTGGCATAATCTTGACTGAGAACAGCAACAATCAAGGATTTCCATTGTCTGACCTTCTCTTCACTGCTTTCTTCTTTGTTTCTCTTACTTCTTTAAAGACATATCTATTTATACAAAGAAAGTAATATGACCTTTTATTTATGATACTTAAGCCTGGAGCATCAATAAAATGAAAAATAAACTTTCTCTGAATAACAACGTTTGTCCATGCTTTTCAGTGCAAAATATATATATATAGATAGATAGATAATAAACTTTCTCTGAATAACAACGTTTGTCCATGCTTTTCAGTGCAAAATATATATATATATATAGATAGATAGATATAGATAGATAGATATAGATAGATAGATAGATAGATAGATAGATAGATAGATAGATAGATAGGTAGATTCTTTCCACTCTCTTTTGTTTTATTAGAGGACATTATCAATAAATTTTTGTGTTAGCTACACAATTGATAACAAACCTAAACCCAATAAAGTGAATATGCATGAGAGGTGTAGTCCTAGGCCACAGTACTGTGCATGCCTAGGTTGTTAGGATAATAACTAGAACAGTTCACTTTTACCTTCTACTCCTCCGCTTTCTCTGCCTCAGCTCCTGGCCTCCCTCAGACTCTAAGCATGTCGTCATTTACATCTTCCTGCACATTCAGTTGCCCTTGCAGCTCTTAGTCCCCCCTGTCCCTTGGGTGACTTATGTCATTAGGACAACCTTCTGTCTCCCTGCTTGCCACCACTTGGCTGAAACTGAGCTAAGGCCCTTGCCAGTTGCCATAGGTGCTGCCCCTCCTGTGGCTCAGCTTTGGCCTCTGTGGTATCTGTGTGTCTTCTACTACTGCAAAACTCAGCTCTGCCAGAGGTGGCAAGATTACTGAAAGCTTTGGTTTCTGTGATAAAATCTAAGCAAGGCTGTGTTGAGTGCCTAAGTAGCTTTTCACTTAGACCCAAAATAGGAGAGCCAGAGGCCTTTGTGTCCCTTGAGAAAGAGGGATTTCCCTCAGCCTTCTGGGCCCAACACTCCACCATTTAAATGGCTGGTGGGCTGGATCCAAAGGGGAATGTAATTCCCCCAAATTGTGATTTAGATCCCCTTTGTGACTGGAGTAGGACCACATATGGGAAGTCCGCAGTGACTTTTCTTGCCTCTTGTGGAGCAGGCCATTTACTTCCAGTCATAGCTTCCCACCCCCTGAGTCCCCCTGACCTCATTCCAGGCACTGGAGGAACTGTAGGATGGGGGAGGACATTCATGAAAAGGGTCTTCAGATACTATGTATATTTGGAGTAATATCTGACATATAAAAGACTATTTGGCAATTTTCATTTGACACTTATTACTGCCTATACTTTTTGCTGTTAGTTTTTAGTACAGTAAATTTTGTCTGTACCATCATGGGGGTGGGGAAAATAGAAATATATTTCTGTTAACTTTGTATGGTGCCTGACATGATACCCTGAACAGGTGGACCCGTAATTGTTTACTTGATGCTCTTTTTAAGTCAATTATATCATGGGAAATTGAAGAATAGCAAAATTAATTTGCTTAAGCATTCTTTAGGAAATCTTTCTTGAATGTTCACTAGAGAAACATTGGGTTTCTCCCTTAAAGGACAAGGCTTTGTTTTGTTTTTAATAAGACACACTCTTTATAATTAAAACAAAATCCCAGTGTTAAGGGATTATGTTTTAAATAATTGGATTTCTTTCCTTTGTTTCTCTGATCCCTATATATGAGAATAAATCTAATGGTGTCTTAGGATAATAAATATTTCCAGATTAAAAAGTTCTCTTAACCACTGTATTTTAATCATGCTTCTCAAAATTAGTGGATGATGATATAAAAAGTAATATTAGGTCAGGAATTTATTTTAGATTTGGGAAAGGCAAAGATACAGAAACTGGTTAAGAACAACAGAAGCTGTGGGAACATGCTTTTTAAAGGGTGATGTATCTATCTTTGCAATAAATTATTCAAAAATATAAATAAACTCCTTATTTGCATAATTTTATTTAATCTGTCCTCAAAATACTATATTAAGTAGTATATATTTCTTATTTCAGATAAATGCTTTCCTGAAATGGTATTTTAATATCTGAGAATGTTTTAGTTTGAAAATGGGTAGGATTAAAATGATACAGGGAAAAGCAAAATATAATGTCCAGCAAGGTTACTTTTAGAAAAACTCTCAAAATAAATTCTATTCTCCTTTCCTTCTCTTTTTTCTTTCTGTACTCCCGAGCCTTTTTTGAGACTTTTAAATCATCTGTGAGCCTGGGGGGGGCAGATGAGGAATGGGAGACAGATAAACACCAGGGTGGGTGGTAAAAAGGGGGAGTGCTTTGCTTGAGACAGTCTTTCTCCATATGGGACCTTCTTAAAATCCTCCCTCATCCCCTTAAATCAGAACTGTGCCAGGGGATGCATTTGCAGGGGGAGGGGAATGAGGTGTGGAGGTGATTGAAGGGCCATTATTCTAGTTGGTTACTTCTGGGCTTTGAACCTTTTCAAACTGACCTATTTCTCTACTTAGTTTCAGTCTTGACTCATCTTTCTAGGCATAGCTATGCTGGGTTCTCCTGGGTTTGGAAGCTCAAGGAGGCACTGGTTCTAGTTCCAATACAAGACTTTTAAAGAACCAGTGGAAATCTGGGAGCAAAAATATCAAGGACTTCTGAGAGATTTTTAATTTGACCCTCAGGCAGGCAACATGAAAAAGAATATTAATGGCACTTTCAGATCTTACACAGTGTTCTGAGTTACCTTCATATGTCCCCCTAGACCATATTGCATTTCTTGCTATCTTAACTAATTCCCACCTAAAATAATTTGATAGCCTCCCTATGTAACTTTAGCATTCTAGTTAATAATAAGCCGAACAATTTAAAATTTTTCTCCCTTTGGCATTAAATGTTCTTCATTGTTCACATGTGGAAATACTGGGACATAGGAGGAGAAAAAAGAGAAATGATCAGTTTCTCTGTTTGCCATGTTTTCCTTGATACAATGATAAGACAATAGGCCACCCAGAGAAGAAAATTCAGAGCTGCTAAAGAAGAAAGTAAAACTGAAGACAAGTTGAAACAGGGTGGTGTACTAGTCTGCCAGGGCTGCCATAACAAAATACCATAAATTGGGTGGCTTAATCAACAGAAATTAATTTTCTCACAGTTCTGAAGGCTGGACATCCAAGATCAAGGTGCCATCAGTTCTGATTTACAGAGAGGGCTCTCTTCCTGGCTTGCAGATGGCTGCCTTCACTCTGTGTCCTCACTTGGCCTTTTCTCCTTGTCTGCATGGAGAGAGAAATACGGTGTCTGTTTCTCTTATAAGGACACCAGTCCTATCAGATTAGGGTCCTACCCTTTTGACTTCATTTAACCTTATTTATCCCCTTTAAAGCATCTCCAGATACAGTCATACTTGGGGTTAGTTGAGCTTTGAGGGAGACACAACTCAGTCCATAACAGGTGGATTAGCTGTAGTACTCCTTTAAATAATCTTTTCTAACCTTGAAAGTGGATTTTACTCCTCCCCACAAGTTTCTATTAACAGTAAGGTGAGTCTTTTTAATTATATTTTTTAGTGCAATGGTTAATGTATGGTAACTTACTTAAAAATTATATAAAACACCAAGAAATAAGAGTTGTTAGGAGTGTCAAGTGAGATAAAATATATTAAAATGGCTTGGAAAGTTTATTGATTTTTTTTTTTTACATTTTAAGTAGGTTTTCTCAACTCTATAGCTCTGTGGAACTTGGTCAATCTAATCAGCCTACACACAGCACAAATAACAATCTTTTAGTTACACAAACTGGAAAAATAGCAGCAGTAGCTGCTTTCGAAGGTAGTGATATATATGTGAATATCACTAACATTGTCATGAGTTTGCTTGTCCTCCTAAAGTTTTCTGAGTGTGATGAACTCATAAGTGCATTTTTTTGTCTACGATTACTAATGTTTGAGGAAAGAGTACTGTCTGACACTCTCCCCACAGCACAAATAACAATCTTTTAGTTACACAAACTGGAAAAATAGCAGCAGTAGCTGCTTTCAAAGGTAGTGATATATATGTGAATATCACTAACATTGTCATGAGTTTGCTTGTCCTCCTAAAGTTTTCTGAGTGTGATTAACTCATAAGTGCATTTTTTTGTCTACGATTACTAATGTTTGAGGAAAGAGTACTGTCTGACACTCTCCCCCTTTTTAAGTAATTATTTCATATTTTGGTATTGAAATCAGTGTTCACTTATCTCTGAATCTTCCTAGTAAATTTTGTCAATAAATAATTACCTTCCACATTGGGAAGTTCTAAGGACTATCAGGTCGCTGAGGGCAAACTTAAAAGGCCATGCAGAGAAGTGACTTAGGTTGCTTTATTCAAGTCTAAGCAATTCGCTTCTTCAATGCAATCAGACTACTGACCTACATTTAAAAGTTCAACACTGTCCTGTTATGTAGATCAATTATGCTCCTGAAGAATAAAATACAGAAAAAAGGCCACCAATATTTTCTCTGCTGTCCTTTATCATGTGATTACCTTTCCTTGTTAGGTGGTCGGCTTCTGAAAAATGACTGAAATAGAAAATTCACTAAGATTCTTGTATGAAATCATAGGAAAGATAATTTTCAGGATTCTCAAGTCATGACATTGAAAAATAATGTAATAAACATGTCAAAAATGGTCTAAATAAGGACTGAAATGAGTTAATTCTATTTGGAAAAGTTAAATTAGAACTAGTTTCTCCTTTTGATTTATACTCTCTTTTAAAATATCCTGAGTATTTAAGCTTTTGCTACTTCAGCCATTCCCCCTAAACTAGACATAGAAGCGTGTTCTTATCTTGGTTTGGTAAAGCTCTGAAAATGCAAAGCAACAGATGTTATACCCAGCATAATTATATGTATCCTGGAAACACATCTTTATAGAGTGGAATTGGTTCTTGGGAAAACAAAAATTTGGCAAACAAAGGGCATTAACTTGCTGATCTCAGCAGCAATTACTTGGGCTAGATTATAATAATCTTGTGTAGGTGGTAACTGCATGCATGTATTGGAAAAATAATATAATTCTAAAATACATTAACAGGAAAATGAACTTGTGTAAATGTTAGCTCATTTATACCCCTGAAGAGCAGAAAAGCTCTCGATTTTAGTTTTTAGAAGTTCTTTCAACAGCTTTTTGGAAGAGGTTTCCAGGGTTCCAAATCCAAATATATTGATACTGAGGTGGCTTGCAGACAGTGGGGATCCACGTGGACCTGGTGCTGGCTGGAGATCCCTGAGGCAAAGGGAAGAGCCCAGTCCCGGCCGGCTGCTGCTAAAAAGCAGAGGTGTCCTCAGTGGCAGTAAGACCAGGCGACTGCCCTCTGCATCCTTTCTCCTTCTCTGATTTCTGTAAGGATTTTTACCTCTTTCCCCAGTAACTCACCTTCAAGAACTGCTTTCCTTTTTAACATGGTTGTACCAAAAAGTATGAGAAAGTACCTAGTTATCCTTTCTGAAATATTTAGGAAGCATATTTACTTTGTTAGGCTCATTAAAAGTTTTAATTCTCAGGAGGGTTGTCAAATGGATAATACGTTTGGGTGATTTGAAAGAGAATGGGGGGGGAAACATTTAAAAAAAAGAATGGAAGAGAATGGCAGAAGCCAGGCCCCTGTGATGGAGCAACCCGGAGAGCAGAAGTTGACCAGGCCTGTCAGTTGTCCTGTATGGTTAGGTGTGTGGCACCTGTGGGTCACTGAAGCAAGGTGCTTGAGGTCTGTTGTTTTCTTTCCCTCCTGTGCCTTCTCAGACCTCTTATTTGTTCGTGTTATTCCACTACATTTTTTTTCTTGATTTTTTTTCTTTATATTGCTATTACTTTTTACATTGCTAATAACTTCTATTGCAGTTTCTTTCATTATTTTCTTTTTCTCTTATTGTTTGACCTTCAAGAACTGCTTTCCTTTTTAACATGGTTGTACCAAAAAGTATGAGAAAGTACCTAGATATCCTTTCTGAAATATTTAGGAAGCATATTTACTTTGTTAGGCTCATTAGAAGTTTTAATTCTCAGGAGGGTTGTCAAATGGATAATACGTTTGGGTGATTTGAAAGAGAATGGGGGGGGAAACATTTAAAAAAAAGAATGGAAGAGAATGGCAGAAGCCAGGCCCCTGTGATGGAGCAACCCGGAGAGCAGAAGTTGACCAGGCCTGTCAGTTGTCCTGTATGGTTAGGTGTGTGGCACCTGTGGGTCACTGAAGCAAGGTGCTTGAGGTCTGTTGTTTTCTTTCCCTCCTGTGCCTTCTCAGACCTCTTATTTGTTCATGTTATTCCACTACATTTTTTTTCTTGATTTTTTTTTATATCGCTATTACTTTTTACATTGCTAATAACTTCTATTACAGTTTCTTTCATTATTTTCTTTTTCTCTTATTGTTTGTTTCCCATTTTAAAAGTTCAGAAACCCATCATGAAAAGTAAATAGCAGGAGAGTTAAACACCAGTAAAATGAGGAATTATAATAGTATATTACTGTACGTATTAGTCTGTTTCTGTTGCTTATAACAAAATACCCAGAACTGGTGACTTATAAGAAAACAAGATGTATTACTTACAGTTTCAGAGGCTGAGAAGTCCAAAGTCCAAGGAACACATCTGGTGAAGGCCTTCCCTGATGGTGCCTTCAGTGACACAGAGTATCACAATGCAAGATGGTGGAAGCATAGAGAGAGACTCTCATGTGCTCTCCTTTTAAAGCCCTCAGAAACATGCCCCTGACCATTATTAATGCATTCACTATGGCATGAGCATAGAGAGAGACTCTCATGTGCTCTCCTTTTAAAGCCCTCAGAAACATGCCCCTGACCACCATTATTAATGCATTCACTATGGCATTGTCCTGCAATCTGATCAACTCTTCAGGGCCCCACCTTTTAATTACCATAATACAATTTCCTACCCTTCCAACAGTAATAGTGGGTGCCCAGTTTACAATATTTAGAGCTTTGGGGGACACAATTTAAGCTTAAATGAATTTGGGGGAGACATTCTATCCACAGAACTGCACTATTGACAGTGATTGAAAGATTGGTTTCTGGAGTCAGACTATCTGTTAGAATTTGGGCTTTGCCACTACCTGTGTGACTGGGCAAGCCTATTTAAGCTTAACTGTTCCCCCCTACCCCGAATCTGTAAAATGGGATCTAATAATAGTACCCACTTTACAGTATAGGGAATATTCTGTGGCATTATGAATCTAAACCTCTCTGCACTACATAGAACAGAATTTTTGTCTATTATTAATATTTATTAACTGTTATAGCTGAAAAAAATCTTTAAATTATATTGAATATTTATCATCTTCCTTACTAAAGGGTAAATTCCTGTTTTGTTCGCCACTGTTTAACTCAAGAATAGTGTCCAGCAAATAAGGACTCAACAGATTTGTTGAATGAATTAATAAATCTATTCTAATTCTCTTATTTTAGGGATGAGGTATCAAGCTCAAACGTTTCGTTCAAGATTGGTGACAGAGTGGGGCACTAAATCTGAGGCCTCAATTTTACCCCAGTGTCCTTTCTGGGAACACTGCCATTTTCTCAATATTTGCTTATTTTGTATGGTAAGTTGTTAGGAAGCTGTGTGGTAGTATAAGAGAATAAACTTTGATAATCAATTATACTTGGAATCAAATTCTAGCAATTTTATTAAAATTATTGGCACATCACTTATCTTAATTTCCATACCCTTATCTGTAACGTGAGATAATTTCTACCTTATAAAACTATTATGAGGATTAATTGAGGTAATCTTTGTAGAGCATTTGGCCTGATTTCTTTGCCCATCTCTCCTCAACTTTCTAGCTAGACTTATCACGCATTCACTTCATTTCTCACTCTGTCTTGAATCTTCTGTGATCAGGCTTTTGACTCCCATTGCTCCACAGCCCACTTGTCAAGGTCAGTCCTCATCTGACTTCACCTATTAAGAGTTCAACATTTAATCACACTGTGCTCCTTGATACTTTCTTCACTTACCTTCTAAAGTATTCTTTTGGTTTTCTTCACACCCTACGAGGCTGCTCCTTTCCAGTCTCCTCTTTTGGCTGTCTTCGTTTTCCCATGTCTGTCCTCTGACCTCTTGTTGTCTCTGTTTCCATTCTCTATGTGGTTGAACCTCCTCTAGTTTCTGACTTCAAATGCTATCTAAATACTGATGACTTTCAAATTTATATCTCTAGTATAGAACTGTCCTCTGAATTCCAGATTTATAAATCTAACTGCCTACTTAAAATATCAACTTCAAGGGTCAATCAGCTTTTTGAATTTATCATATTCTATAACAGATTCCTTTCCTGCAACCTCTGAATATGCACCTGCTGTGGATTTTCCCATTTCAGTAAACGGAGACTTCATTCTTCTTATTGTCCAAGCCAGAAATGCTTGGAAATCTGCTAGGTTCTACTCCTTGTCAATCTACATCCAATCCATCAACAAATCTGTCACCCCTTCCTTTGAAATATATCCAAGCTTGAATAGCCCCACTGCTACCATCTTGGTGTTAGACACCATCATTTCACACCTGGACTGTTGTATTAGCCTCTTTGCTAGTCTGTTTCCGACCATGTCCCCCATAAGTCTGTTCATGTAGCAACTAGATGTTACTTTTAAACTGTACATCAGATCACATCATTCTTCTGCTTATTCAGGGTGAAATTCATTTTTTACTATACTCTACATATTCCTACATGGCCTACCTGCTCCTGACCTTTGTATTCCCATGTCTTACCCTTCTCTCCCTCTTTCTGTAGCACCAGCTACATCTAGCTGTTCCTTGAATACAGTAAGTATGCTTTCGCCACAGGGTCTTTCTTCTTACTGTTTCCTCTGCCCAGAAATCCTTTGAACCAGCCATGTGTTAAAATTCAGATATTTACTGATTTTAGAAAGCTAATATGGGTTATATATGATATATTACATAACACCCATAACTGGCCTGTGGTAGCATCTCATAATTAAACATTAATATATCTGAATGAAACATTAAGAATACCCACATTAACTGGGATAAATAAAGACTTAAAATCTCATTGTCAATTCAGGTCCAGTTTTGCTGCAGAATGAGGTCAGCTCATGTTTTGCTGCCAAATTATTTAGAAAAAAAATGTACAGTTTTGAGAGCTTGGGGGATTTTGAAATTGCAAATGAGAGATTCTGGACCTGTACCTACATGGCTTGCTCCCTTTCTTTTCCAATATTTGTTTAGTGATCATTGGGTAGTCAGGGAAGATCTTTATCTAAAAGGCATCTCTCTGTAGAACAAATCTGGCATGTGGTAAGTATCCAATTAAAAATTATTGAAAGAAGGAATGAAGTCCAAATAATTTTTCACTCAAATATATGTTACTTAGAAGACTGAAACCAGTTTAAGAATAATTAACAATTATTGGAACAGTACTATTTGATTAGTGATAGTTAACGCAAACATTTATTAGTATTAGGAATATCAGAAATACTTAATGGATGAGTCATCTGCTGACTTAAAACGCGTTATTTACTTCAGTGCTTGGTAGTCTAACCGGTTGGACCCTGTTTCATTGATCTGTTATTGATTTGGCACGTAACTATAAGTCTCATTTTAGTGTAATTTGATCCTTCTCTGATTACCCTGCATCTTCAAGCATTTTCAATCGATGAAGGATATTCCCACTATTTTAATCTACTTAAAATTAAAAATTTAATACTCATATTCATTTTAAGTATCACTTAATTAAGTTAATTGAAAATAAAGGATAGTGAAAAACTTTTTAAAAGATCACCTGAAATTTTGATATTCATTTATATTTCTTACATACAGGAACTTATTTCTCTCTAAAGAAAATATAAGTAATAAAGCACCGTAAGGACATTTGTCTTAGCTGTAGTCTCGTATCCACAGGAGGAGGTTAGGCATGAATTAGAGTTATTGTAGTACCACTTGCTCAAATGGTTCTCCAGTAAGAAAAATTCCATGTACTTCAGAAATTAATCATTTTTTCTCTTCTTTACAGCTTTGGGACTGTAATTGCATTTAAATTGCTAATATGTTTTAAGGATACATAATAAATTGTTTAACATTTATATTCAGTCAACTTTGAAATTTGTATAATATTTTTCAGGAGAACATTTTCAAATTTAAGAAAATGAGGAAAAAATGAAAGTATTATAATTTTACTGTATTTTAAAAAGTTGGCATCTGATCTACTGAAATCCTTCTTCCATTATAAGTTTTTATTGTTTTTCTCCTTAAGACTAGGTAGAGCAGGTATGATTTTATTTTTTAATTCTCATTATAGGGACAACTTTGTTTTTTAAGTTTCAGGAAAAGGATTTCATTTATTATGGTAGTGTACTCCAGTTGCATAAGAAAATGCTATTTTTAATATAAGTGGTAATTTGTTTGCAGTCTTAAAGTTAGCAAACATGCCTTTAAGTAGTCAATATTTTTGAAGGTCTTTATTGCAATGGTTTATATTCAACAGTGCTTCTATTAAATGAAATAAAAATGGATGCCTCTTCTGCCACAGAGGCACAGGTGGACATCTTGGTAGCAAGCCCCATGCAGTGTGACACATGGCACAACCCGACATGGGGGCAAAGAGCATGCAGTTTGAGCTAGGAGTCATTTTATGGCTACTTTACTGTAGATTTGTTTTTCTGTGGAAAGCCATTATTGGAGACATTTTCATGGGATGGTGCTTGTCTTTTATTAAACATTTATAATTTCTTAAAAATAGTTAAGACCTGATTAGCAGAACCTCTTAGAAGCCCAAGTTCCTCCACCCCACCCCTTGCTATCTATATAAATGATATTTTTGACTCTGTCCTTTATAATGTTGGCACCCTGTGCATATTAGATGTAATCAGGGCTGAAAGGAAACTTGAATCCATCTGGAAGCAATAAACTTTTCTAAAAGACTGCACAGTGTTATTTAATCCTGTGACTTCTTACTGTGAGTGAAATTAAGGTCTGACGCAGTTGTGTCACATCGTATTGATATCAAATTTATCTTTCTAAAAAAACTGACAATGCTGTTACAGCACGGAGGAGGAGATGGCTTGCTGCAACCCTGTAAGCTATTTCACGTTGATTGCATGTACATGGTGTAGCTAAATATGTAAAGTACTTGATCTCAAATGTTTAAATTTTCTCTCAGGTTTTCATATTATCAGATAACAATTTTTACCTTCACCTTTAATTTTAGACTCGTATCATAGTACTGTCTTATCATAGTACTAAATCAGTGGTAGAAGTTATTGATGAAAAGCATGAAGAAAACTATTATTTTAAAACAATTTTTAACTGGGAACACACTTTTATAGATACTATATATGTAGAACGCCGAAGTAGAAGCGTTCAATTTATGTTAATATCAGACCCTTTGAATCAATATAAGGCTTCTTCAGGAAAAGATAATTTTAGACTCGTATCATAGTACTGTCTTATCATAGTACTAAATCAGTGGTAGAAGTTATGATGAAAAGCATGAAGAAAACTATTATTTTAAAACAATTTTTAACTGGGAACACACTTTTATAGATACTATATATGTAGAATGCCGAAGTAGAAGCATTCAATTTATGTTAATATCAGACCCTTTGAATCAATATAAGGCTTCTTCAGGAAAAGAAAAAAAAATGACTTTCTCTAATTTCTACTCCAAAATGGCTTTTAAAATTTTGTTTTACTTCAAATATGTAGGTAGGATATCATATTTTGTATGACTAGGAGCCTAAATTGTATCAACTGACTACCATAATTTATGATGTGTTTATTAGGTCTTAAGTTTTTATTGACTTAAATATTTGTTTATTTTGGTAAGACAAATTTTTTCCTTGCATTTGCCCAAGTCCAACAGAAAATAATTTAGAGCATTAGGAAATCTGACTACATTTTATAGGTAATTTTCTTGCAATTTTTCTTTCTTAGTGAATCAATTTTTATTGGATTTACTTAGCTTTTCTTAATACCCAAAACAAACCCAAAACCAAATATATTTGTCAACTATAGGCTTTTAATGGTGAAGATGAAATAAAGGCTCATATCCAGCAGGTGTCTAGCATATTAAAAATAAACATGAACTTTGTCTTGAATGTTGTCAAGTTGGATTTTTAAAAATAAAACCGTGATAAGTTATATTAAAATTGCTTATCACTTTGCCTTTGTCTCAGTAAGTCTAGGCCTGAAAATACTCATCAGATGAATAAAGGTTTACTAATGCTTTTTAGAACAACTTGAATTATGTGTATTTGTTTGAAATTTACTTTTGGATGTTCCATATGTGTAGCTCTGGCAATTTATCTTCTCTCTCCTCATTGCCTCACCCCGCAGTGATCCTTGACCACAGTGTGCTTCTCTGGCATCAGGAAGGTGGACTGATAAGTTCAGGTATGCTGGAGGCTGATTAGGTGAATCTTTCTCAGTCTTTTTCTAGATGGTCAGTATTGTGGCATTCTGTTCCTAGCAATTTTGCGTCCTCAGATGAACTTTTTATCTGGGACAGTCCTCATCAATTAAAAATTACTACTACTTTAATCTCTCAGGTAATGTTCTGCTCCCTTCCAACAACACAGATGTGGCTGTGCTGAGTATACCCTGGACTTTGAATAGTCATTCTGAATACTTTCTTGTCTTCTTAGGATCAAATAATGAGAGTCTTGAGGGAGAAATGAATGGGAGTGGCATAAAAGTGAGTCTTCTATTGTCTCTAAGTAGTAAAACCCTTTGGATAATCTGAAGGGTGATGTGATATCCTCACTGTGACTAGCAGGAGGTGATGGGAATCTGACCTGCATGGGCACTATATTGGTTGACAATAATGGTAGAAGTGAGAACAAAGTAGGTGTTAACTGTCCTTGAGGTCTTCAGAAGAAAAGAAGCATGTCAGTGAGTTGGCTTTAGTGGTGAGAAGTAAAGGCTTCAGCCAAGCAGGAAACCCATGCTCAGACATTGTCCTTACACCCTGGCAGTAAAAGCCATCATTGTGTCTTAGATCTAGTCCTAGTCCCACAGTCCAGCAAGTTCCAGGTCACAAAAGATTGAAAAGTCTATACCCTTTGTTCTCATAGAAACAGTTGACCATGAAGGTTTATCTATGTTAATATTAGAATTTTAATATATGAAGATACTTCAGAAAGGTCATGGAAAAATAGAATCGAAAGATAATTTGAATCTTTCCATGACCTTTTTGAAGTACCCTCATATACACAGAAGTACACTGGAGTATAGTAGATGTTCAAATATATTAAGTAAAAGAAGTAAACTTTTGGATTTACCTTAAACTTCTATAGTCTCATTTTTTTCTCTAACCCCTCCCCACCACCACTTTTAAAACACCATTTAATTAGTATGGAAAAAATTATATTACTTCAGTTCTTAAAAAGCTTTCAGAGACTTTTGTACCCTCACTCTCTGATAAGTTAGTAACTTCTGATATGTAGCTAAATGTCAACTGAGTACTGGGCAGTAGGAGTTCAGAGGGACTAAGAAATGAAGGATGTTTCTTGGAAGAGTGGCTCAATGTGCTTTGAAAGTTGGTTAATGTTTGAAAAGCACGGAGTCAAGAAGGCCTTACCCTTGCTGGGAGGAGGAGGAGCAAAGGTCCAGAGGTAGAAATGCATATAGTGTGATTAAGATATTATCTGGTTGATAGGAAATACAGTTGACAACAATCTTTTATTGGAAGCCTAGCCTGTGTTTTTGAAGCATGAAGTTAGGTGCTGGGATTACAGAGATTAGAGATGAGGATAACGATGAAGATATTGGTTAAGTGAATGGCCGAGAAACTAGAGAAAGGAGGACCAATTACCATACTTCTGACGTTCATAAGAAAGCTGTGTAAAGGTCATCTGGTATGATAGACGAGGGTATTTTAAAAAGTTTGTAGAAAGAAAAGAATTAAAAGGTAATACAAAACTTTCCATGAACCTTTTGAAGTATTCTAATATATGAACTGTGTATATGAACTGTTATGCATATATGAACTGATAATGCCAAAGAAATGACTATATTTTAAGACTAATTCATTAAGGTAATATTTTCTGTTGGTGCCATTCTCAGAGATAATCCTCCCTCCCCTGTTTATAAATGTTTTTCCTAAGGGATCAAGATGGAAGTAGATATATTAAAGGACAGGCATAGGCAAATGTATAAGTCAAGGAATAAAAGGTCCCAACAGAAGTAGCACATTAGTGCATTTCCTGAAGTGAAAATGACAAAACCCGATTACACTGCATGATAAAGTCATTATATAGAATATGAAATACTTTGAATTGCTTTTCTATTTCATTATGTTTCAGATATAATAGGGACTTGTTGCATAGAATCTAAAAATAATACTAAAATCTTACTGTTATTTGATACAAGGAGATAAAATTCATGAATTGTACCATTTTTAGGCTGCATTTTTTTAAGGTTATGCTGGTCTTTACAAAACTTTATACCAGGAGTTCTCAAGCGTTTTGGTCTTGGAACCCTTTTACACTCTTGAATTACTGAAAACCATGATAAGCTTTTATTTATATGTTGTACCATTGATATATATTATATTAAAAATTAAACAGACATTTTAAAATGTATTCAATTAAAATTAATGTTAACATATTTTTATTAAAAATAACTATTTTCCAAAACAATATATAAAAAAACAGTGCTTATCTTCTCACTATTTTATACTTTTGCAAATCTCTTTAATGTCTGGCCTATTAGAAGATAGCTGACTTCTCAGATTGCTTCTGTATTCTGTCAGTTGTGAATATGTTATTTTAGTTGAGGTGTATAAGGAAAATCCAGTTTCACACAGATGTGTAATTGGAAAAGGAAAAGTCTTTTAATAATGTTTTCAGATTGTTACGGATACTGTCCTTTGATATTACAGCAGAACTCGTCAAGTGCTAACTTCTTAAAGGCTATTTATAATGTGGAACCTGAAAACACGCCAATTAACTTTTTTATAGTCTGCTATTTGAAAATTTATTGGTGTATCTTGCACTTTGAATGAATATTTAACCCATGCATGATTTTTTAACACCCTGCATTGGCCATTTGGAAAATTTGGTATACTGTGTTATACAGAGCTTCTAAATGTTGACTCACTTTATTATATAATATTTTTTAAAAGTCAGATATAGTAATAACGCTGCCAAACTCATCACAAAATTATTTTAAGATTGGGAAGCTGTCAAGCAAGTTGTTGCACTTACACATTTTTCAGAATTCTAATTTTGCTTGAAATTTTATAATTTATCACTGGCAATGCTCTCAATTGCTTTCCTTGAGTGATGGGCTTACTTATTGGTATACTGTGTTATACAGAGCTTCTAAATGTTGACTCACTTTATTATATAATATTTTTTTAAAGTCAGAAATAGTAATAACGCTGCCAAACTCATCACAAAATTCTTTTAAGATTGGGAAGCTGTCAAGCAAGTTGTTGCACTTACACATTTTTCAGAATTCTAATTTTGCTTGAAAGTTTATAATTTATCACTGGCAATGCTCTCAATTGCTTTCCCTGAGTGACGGGCTTACTTCGCTCATTTTCCGGATAATGTTTGCTGTATATACTCATGTCAGAATACCATGGTCTGTCTTCTCTCAGGTGATCATTCAATAAAAAATGATGTTGCATGAAAAACAGTTTAGCTGCAACTCAAATGGTATAGTGTCTTTCTTGGAGAGAACCATCACTTCGTTTTGTAGCAGAAATGCTTTATGCATACTTTCCATGTCATCACCCATAATATTAAAAAGAAATGTACTCCAGGGTAGAGATTAAAAACAAAAAAATAGAGTGTTACTGCTTCATCAAGGACAGTTAAGAGAAACTGACTTTTTTTAAAAAACTGAGTTTGAGGTGATAAAGAATGTAGCAATTATTAGTAAAATTCAGGACCACCAACTTGATCCATACTGACTCCAGGAGTTTTAACCACTATTGCTTTCATACCATCAGTAGAAACGTCAATATGGTGGAAAAGCCAAGTGATATATATAGTATTATTATAAAACTTGTTTCAACCTTTCATACCCTCTGAGATCACACTCCGAGAACTGCTGATGAGGGTGTTTTTGTTTATCTCAATCATTTAAATGATCAACTCAGTTTGCCAACTTATCCTGAATATTCGTCTGCATAAAACAACACTATAGGTATAGATGTACCTTTTTACTGATGGTAGAGATTTAGAAAAAAATTGATTTCTAAGAATTAACCAAGATATTTGGAACATGAATAAATTATATAGCAAGAAAAAAGCTTTAGAACAGAACAGATTATCTGTGATTCAAAGTCGAACATTTTAAATTTTCAATTATACTGTTCTTTTTAAAAATATCAAGTTTATGTTGTATTTATGATTAAACACAGACTATGTAATTTTAAATTGTTAATATCACTTTGAACATCATAGGTATTAAATGTTGTTTTGAATAAAGAATTAGCATGTTTATTGTCTATGTTTTAAAGACCAAACCAAAGAATAATATTTAAAATATCTTGAGTATTTCATTAGTTCATTTTGGACTTCATGCAGAAATACCTGTATATCCTTGAGTACTTAAAATTCTGAAGAGAACTATCTGAGCTGCTTACACATGATAGAAATAACTAAGTGAAAAAAATCGCAGTAGAAATTCAACATTAATTTTTCTATTTGATCTGATAAAGATGTGACATTTGGGTGTTGGATTAGCAATTTCTCTGCCTCTTTTCTTATGAAAATAAGTTGAAAATTTCCTCTCTAATTCTTTTACTAGATAAGAATGCTATTTCTTCATTCTCACTCTTGATATGTGTAGGTATATACAAACTTAAGCTTTTCTGCGAACAAATGTTATGTCATAATTCTTGAATAATACATTGTGATGGGTTTTCAGTTAACTACAGGAACAGCCCTATTTGTTTAAACCCTAGTTTAACCTTATTATTAACAATTAAATTCTGTTTTCTTCTTACAATTAAAGTGTATTCAAATTTATTGGTCCCTTGCTTCACAGATTTATCTCAGTATGTGGTGCATTCAAACAGAATTTTGTATTTTTAATTAGGGGATTAGATAAGTAATTCTGAAGAGCCAAAAAAAATTGTTAGACATCACATTGCTTAACCATCTAATATACCATAAGTGTGTGTACACTCTGTTGTGGGAGCCATCTATCAGGCAGGCCTGTTTTTCAGGCAGTATTTTAAAAAGTGGACATGTGCAGAAACTGTGAGCACAATTAGCGCCAAGCAGATAAATCCAGCTCTAATCCTGTTTACGGTCTGCATCAGACAGATGTGCCAAGATTGGTTTAGACAAGCCCTAGGCTTACAGTAATATTTTTAAAAGTGCCATTCAGTGTTCTATTTTTGTTAAACCTTTGCTAAATATTCTTAAGTGTTGTTGGTTTTGCTCTTCTTGTTAACCACTGTAACCTACTTTAAGCAGGTCCTGCTTTGCTCTCATGGTGACAGGGTAACCTGCCAGGAGAGGTTATCTTTATTCCCTGTAATTAAATTGACTTTTCCCCCCAAGAAAATACAACAATAGGAAGTGGGTGCTGAATTAAATAAATAGCATGATATCCAATAGACGTATACTTAAATCCCTTGCAAGAACAGATGGTCCCCAGTATCTCTGTAAGTAATGTGAGAGGACGGTTAATGTTCTGAAACAACTAGCTATAACCAGTATGATACTAATGAACCAATAGATTTCAAATAATAAATCACATGCTGCAAAGCAAAATTATATATAATTTGTAAGGATTTAATTCTCATAACCTGCAAAAAAGTGTCTATAGATAATTTCCATATTTTGACCTACTGGAATCAAATATCAATTTATGAGTAAAGTTTTACTTCATACTCTTCACTTATAAGGCTAAAGTTGTATTTACAATACATGCCCCAAGTATGGGGTGGTGTTTTTTGAACTCTTCTTTTAATATATTGTCTGCATGTTTTAGGTCGTACATGGAAGTTTGGATTTTGCATACAATTATGAAAACATTTCTTTTACTAGTGGCAGAAACATATACTATAACAGAGGAGGCTAGCTAACTTGTAGATGAAACTTTAAGCAGAGTTGTAAGACCTAATTTTTTTCAGCACTTATAAATTTACAAATAAGATACAGAGGAGGCTAGCTAACTTGTAGATGAAACTTTAAGCAGAGTTGTAAGACCTAATTTTTTCAGCACTTATAAATTTACAAATAAGAGTTTGTAAATAAAAAGCAGTATTTTTCTAATTCATATGGAGAATAAAATGAGTCTGAGTCACTCTTAAGATAGTGATGTGAAGAGGTGTAGATAAGTGATCAATTTTTATGAACCTAAACCAATAATCTTCTCTATCAATATGGTTTATTTATTTTTTTCTCTTTAATCATTTTTCTCATAAATATTTATATATTCTGAGTGTCCAAAGAGTAAGAATTTCAGAGTGGGAGAGAAGCAAGGACCTTCTTAGATTTTCAGCTTATGCTATATCACATGATCTCCAGAATTTTCCAGTTTTACTGAAGTTAGCCCTAGGACTTTCCAACTAGAAACCTGAGGAACCTTGGGCTTTAGCTCTCTTTCAAGTCTAGAAAGCCAGCATCCTGCTGCCCTGCAGAGCCCTGGTCCACTGCTCACATCTTAAAAGAACTTCAAACAAAAAAAGCAAGACATAGCAAAACACCACCTAATCTGATGACTGATTAAATAATATTTAGATAGCCCCAAGCCTTTACATAAAAACATTTTAAGCTCAAGTTCACAGGATTCTAACACATTTTATTCCTGAAGACCATATCCAGAATGGGAAAACAATTTCCCCATATCTTCACATATGTTAGGAACTAGTTATATTAAAAATCAAGTGAATCCTGTGATTAGAATTGGACAGACTTACTTATGTAACATAAATGGTTAACACTGTTGAAATGAGTAATAGATCGGGATTTCTGTGTAGGCTACTGGCACCTGAGGGCTGAAGAACATTTGTCTATTAGAAATTTGTAAAAACTATTCACAAATCAATTATCCTTATTTTCATTTCAAATAAAAACTAAATATTTGTTCTAAATCTTTAGTTCTTCCTCTTAGTTTCTTGTCGCACTGGCAGAAAGACCATGTGAAAACCTCAGATGTTAATCTGTGAACAAATGCGGGAGAAGAGATTGGAAGTTGGAAAAGCAGGAAATATTGCTCAGATTGTCACAGGGATTTTCAGAAAGTTCGCTTCTGGGTACTCCTGGTTGCTACAATCTAACCTCCCATCTCCTGGAAAGCCACTTCAGATTCCGATGAAATACTACTCAATTAATGTACACATTTGCCGTCTTGCTGTTTTCCTAAGGACTACAGACAGAACTATGATTTATCTACTGTTTTAAGTTTGACTAGATTTAAAAACAGGTGATCTCCCTTATATGTGAAATCTAAAGACGTTGAACTCATAGGAGCAGAGAGTACAATGGCAGTTGCCAGGCACTGGGGGCAGGCGGGGAATAGGGAGATGTTGGCTAAAGATACAAAGTTTCAGTTAGGATGAATAAATTCGGGATCTATTGTATAACATGGTTACTATAGTTAATAATGTATACTTAAAAATTGCTAAGAGATTAGATCTTAAATGTTCTCACCACAAAAAAATAAGATGTGAGGTGATAGCTATGTTAATTAGCTTGATTTAATCATTTCACAATGTATGCACGTATCAAAACATCACATTGTATACAATAAATATATACATTTTTTATTTGTAAATTATATTGTAATAAAACTGGGAAAAAATAAAGCTGTAATAAAAAGCATATCGAAAAAAAAGCAAAAGCAAGTGATTGAAGATTGGGAAAGGTGGAACCAATAATTCCCCCAAGGATAGGCAGACAGTAGTTTTTTGTTTGTTTGTTTGTTTTTTTAATAACAAAGTTCTTCACTATTAATCTTATTTTTAATATAATTTCTTGACTCCCATTAATCCAATTAAATACTTATGAGAAAAATGTGGATAAATCTAAAGACCACAAAGTGGAGTGAAGTAAGCCAGACACAAAAAAGCACAAACTTTATGGTAACATTTATATGAAATTCTAAAACAGGCAAAAATAAGCTACAGTGATAATGGAAACAGTGGTCATGAGGAATTAACTGAGAAGTGGCTTGAGGGAACTTTCTGGAATAATGGAGAAATTCTGTCTTTTTTGGGTTAATGGTTACATGGGTGCAAACATGACAAAACTTATGGAACTGTGCCCTTGAAATTTGTACACTTTATTGTAATTAATTTGTACCTCAATAAAAAAAAGAGATGAAAGGGTCAATGAGTTTGTTTCCTTGGAAAAGATCCTTACATTGGTCCAACACTATTAAGGAATTGTGGTAAAAAACTAGCCAGAGTTCTTGGATTCAATCTTAGATCTGCCTCTACTAGAGGCAAGAACGTGAACAAGTTACTTAAATTCTCCATGTTGAGTTTCTTCTCTTTTAGGAAAGAGCATCTACTTCATAGGACTGTTGTGAGAATTAAGTGAGATAATATATATGATGTGCTTAAGGCAATGTCTGGCATATAGTATATGCTCATTAAATATTAGCTACCTTTACTTTTTAGGAAATGCAACTTTTAAAGTTAAATTATGTAAAATGACCAGAAACTATTTTAGAATAAGCCAAAGAAACTATCTTTTTTATTAATCACAGAAATATTTTTATTGTAGAAAAGTTAGAAATTTATATAAACAAAGTAATTATCCTTCTAAGTTTTCATATGCATAATCATATTTACATGCATGTGAAAATATTACACATACATTATGTATTCAATAAATACATATAAAAACAGTAATGGAAATGTGCTGTGCTATTTTGTACACCTTTCTAGTCAGAGTTATGCATTTTAATAGATGAACAGCATTCCATTATATCAATATACTTTATTTTACAGAACCAATACTCTACTGCTGCACACTTAGGTTGTTTCCGAGTTTCACTCAAATAATGTGTGGGTAAGCATTCTTTTAGCTAAATTGTGCATATTGTTTATTCCCTTAGGGTAAATTCCTGGAATTAAATTGCTGGATCAAAACCATACATATTTTAAAGCATTTTCCCTTTTCTACAGTTTTTAAAATTATAAAATGTAATGCTGATTACAGGAAGGGAATATTACGGAGGTTTGTAAGAATAATTTAATCTCATACTCTACCTTGTATCTCTCTTTTAATGGGTAACCAATGTTGATTTTGTTGTGTGTTTTCCATTTAGGTTTCTTTTATCTTTTAATAAAGGTGGGATCAACCCCCTCCTACCTCTTAGCTTGAATGTCTTTCCAGACCAGAACACAGAGATATCACTTGCTCATTTATGAACTGCGGAAGACGACTATATTTATTCAACCACACTCCTACTGAAGAACAAGAACATTGCTTCATATATTTTTGTTATTATAAATATTGCTGCAATTAACATTTTGCAATCTTTTGATATGTATTCCCAACTTGTTCTCCAGCAGTTACCATTTTTGCATTCCCACCAGCACTGGGAGTGCTTCCCTTTAGCTGCACCATCACTGAGCATTATTTTTGATCTCATGCCAAACTAAAAGGCAAACATTGGTATCTTGTTGTTTTAATTTGCATTTCTTTGATTACTAATTAGGTTGAACTTTTTCATATGTTCATTGGTCAATTTGCATTTCTTCTTTTGTGAAATGCCTGCTTGGGTCTTTTATGGACTTTTCCAATAAAATGTTTCTTTTCTTGATTAGATAGATTATATAACTGTCATATGTTGCAAATATTTCTGTCCATTTGGCCTCTGCTTATGACTTCTCTTTATGGGACCCTAGGATTTTATGGGCATCAAATAATTTTTATGTTAAGAATCTAGATCTCTGAATGTTAGCTTTTTCTGTCATGCTTAGGGCTTTTCTAACTTATGGTTATAAAAATTTCTTTCTAATCTAGAAATATTATGAGATAGGGCTCTATTTTTTTCTTTTCAGAAGATTAACCAGTTCTAAATCACCTTTCGCTATTTCCCACCTGGTTTAAATTCCACAGTTATCACATTAATGCATTTTAAATGTATAGGAATGTTTCTCTTGTCCATTCATTTCTCTGTTCCTAGATGTTTTAACTATTATAGCTTTACCAAATATATTTGATAGGGCA
This sequence comes from Galeopterus variegatus, assembly GCF_000696425.1. NCBI lineage: Eukaryota > Metazoa > Chordata > Mammalia > Dermoptera > Cynocephalidae > Galeopterus > Galeopterus variegatus. The sequence continues at coordinate 22,124 of NW_007737395.1, read as the reverse complement.
TGCACTCCAGCTCATTACTTTTAAAACTTTTTCTTAGTTAATGTAATATATTTATTATTCCAAGAGAATTTTTACAAATCATTTGATTGTCCTTTTGTTACATTAAAGAAAATACCACTGAGATTTTGATTGAAGTTGTATTATAAGTAGTTATTAATAATGAGAATGCTGGCATGGGAAATATATAATCTTGGAACTTGGTATATATACATTTATTCAGTTCTTTGTGTTTCAGTAAATTTCGAATGGCTTTTTTTCCCATACAAATCCAGCATCATTTTGCTAAGTTTATTCCCAGGTATAACATGCTAATTGGTATGGGATTTCTTTATCTCATTATGCTGCCTTCTTGAGTATGGACAACCAGCTCCCTTTCTGTATATTTTTATTAGATCTAATGATTTTTAAGTTGATTCTTTAGGATTTTATAAATATATTGTTCTATCATTTATAAATAGTTTTATCTCCCTCTCTTCCCCTACCACCACTACCAACTATATTGTCTTTTATTTTCCTTATGTATGGTATTAGCCAACATGTTCAGAATAATTGAGAATAGTACGAGTGATAATAGGTATTCTTGCCCTGTTTCTGGAAATTCTTTTGGTTCTCACTACTGAGTGTGATGTTGGCTGTTGGTTTAATATCTTTAAATTTGCAATTTACAAGAAGTTTTAAATTGGAATAGTCAATGAATTGTTTGTTAAGTGAAGCAAAGCACAAACATATTAAATAATTCAGACTATAATCAGGACTTCAAATGAAAAGAGTTTATTTCATCCATTTCATTTTTTCATATTTTCTTTCTCTTGATGGCTGGTTATATTTTGTTCATTTGTTTGTTTGTTTTCCTTCCCTCCCTTTCTTCCTTCTTTGGTGTTCTTATTTTTTGTATGTTTGACTACATAAAAAAACTAATAAATTCATGTGTGACACAAGGTCATAACCAGTATTATGAGATTAACATAGAAGAAGTTATTTGCAACATGTACAGTAAGGAACTGATTTCAAGATTATTTATAGGACTCCTACAAATTAGTTAAAAAAAAATAGAAATAGGGAAAAGCATATGTAGAGGCAACTCTTTTAATAAATACAAATGAAAAATAAATAAATGAAAAGATGTTCAGTTTTACTAATTGTTTGACTAACTGATTTTTGGAAAAATACTTACAGATACAACCAAAACCACAAGATTCTTTAGGTGGGTGAGTGATACAGCTTACCTGTACTCATTCAGCTTTCTGAAGCAGATACCCATCAGCACCCCCACATGCAAGAAAAACTTTCTTAAACTTCACAAAATACTGTTTACCATATAGTTCACTACATACCGTAGTGTGAGGATTTTTCAGGACCTTTGATAAGCCTGCTTTCTCTCATTCTTGAGGATAGAGGAAAAGTGTAAGATCGCTCTGGTCTCTCCCAAGTGTTCTGGGGACCCTGGCCATAGGCTACCTGCTCAACAGGTGCAAGTATATTAATGATAATTTACTGTGGCTAAGTTTGGTTTCCCTCATATGTAATAAATACCATACTGTCCAGCTTTTCATTTCTAATATATTCTTCCCTAAAAGGAACCAGAGCTCCTTAAAGAATCCAGATGAGCATGAAACACCATACTGTTATAAGAAAGGCTATTTTCAAGACATCTGTAGGTTGTAACAAAGGAGACAGACTGGCTCCAGATTGACTCTCATTGGTCAGTTGGTGACAATTTTATGTGATAAAATGGAAATAAGAATTTAAGTTAATTGGAATGTTGATTCTGTAAAAGAGCATAACTTCATTATATGATCAAAGGTAATAAACTGCGCTAAAGCAGCATTTTCAAAGTGTGGTCCAGGGACTCCTTCAGGGGGTCAGTGAGGTCAAAACTGTTTTCATAATATTACTGAGAAAGAATTTGCTGTTTTCACTCTCATTCTCTCCCAAGGATACAGTGGAGTCTTTCATGACTATGAGATGTATGGTGACACCCTTGCCCTAATGCAGTATGTGCTTTATGTTCTTGTATTCTACGCTGTAAAGTCTCAGTTTTAATTTCTAATGCAATAAATTTAGATAGATATAACCTATGTAAACAAAGGTTATTTGTGGCCTTCCAATCTTTAAGAGTGCAAAGGAGCCCTGAGACTGGAGAGTTTGAGACTTGCTGTACTAGAAAAAAGTCAATCTCACCAATATAAGTTAATCAGTCAGTGTTTACAGAAAAGGGGTGTGGTGAATCATTCAGTTCATAAAGGCATATAGAGCACTTTGGCTCAATTACATTGACTCTATTGACTAGTTTAAAGGGTTGATTGTGGTAATGGTGATGATTGTTTGTTTTTTAAGACATATGAAATGTTTTTATACACAAAGAAAGAAAAGCCTATTGAATTGATAATTCGAAGGTGTTGATTCTTAGGTCACTGGGTGACTTTAGAAGTGGACTGTAGAAAGAACTGAAATCTGAGCCTTCTAAGAAATGACAGGTCCGAAAGATGGACTTTGGGTTCACCCCATCCCACTACCATAATTATGAAGAAAAGGGCTTTTTTCTTCTTCTTCTTCTTCTTCTTTTTTTTTAGCGTTATGTGTACTTTGTGAGCAATCAGGCTATAATTTGCAGAATAGTTGGGAGAGGCCAAAAAACTCCCTGAGAATGCAGCCAAAGAACTTAAATCACCTGAAATCCTTCCTCCAATGTGAGGATAACATTGTGCATACTTCAAGAGCTAAGGAAGCTGAGCAAGGATCTCTACTTTCCTTGGTGTCATTTTTGCATCTGTTTCTATTGATTAATTTTTCTCCTGTCATGGGTCATATTTTTCTGCTTCCTTGCATGTCTAGTAATTTTGGATTGGATGGGAGATACTGTGAATTTCACCATGTAGAGTTGCTGGATATTTTGTATTCCTGTATTGTTGAGCTTTGTTCTTAGATGTAGTTCAGTCCCTTGGAAACTGTAATATATATATATATATTTTTTGTCTTTTTTCGTGACTGGCAACGGATCGCAACCCTCAGTGTTGCGCCCGTACTGGACCGGGACGGGACTGGCTACGGGATCGCAACCCTCGGTGTTGCCCCCGCTCCTCGCTCAGCCAGTGAGCGGCCGGTCTGTATGTGGGATCCGAACCCTCGGCGGGAGCGCTGCCGCGCTTCTCAAGCGGCACACTGTAGCAGTGCGCCACCGGGCCAGCCCCGAAACTGTAATATTTTTGAGGCTTGGTTTTAATCTTTGGTAGGTGGCATTGCTGCCGTCTTTAGTCAGATCACTAATGAGACAGTATTTCTTCTGAATATCCCATACTCTCTTCAATATCCCATAAATTTCAGTGGTTTCCACTTTGGCTAGTAGGAACACTGTGTGATCTCCAAGCATTGTTCTGTTAATACTTCCAGGTAGTTCTTTCCCTGGCCTCCCACATATACTGATCAATACTAAGGTGAAACCTAAGGTGGACCTCTACAAATCAGCTTTTTCTTCTGCAGTGATTTGCCCTTTCCAGACCATAGGTTGGGTCAATCATGTGGTTCACTTTTTGTGTCCCCTCTTTTAGAGATCATCATCCTGTGCTATCTATTGTCCAATGTCTGAAAACGGATGTTTCATGTGTCTCGTACACTTTTGTAGTTGTTTCAGGTGGAAGGTAAAACCAGTCCCTGTCATTCTACGTTGGCCAGAAGCAGATGTTTTGGAAGTACTTTTTTAAAAGTATAAAACACTTCTGCTTTGCAAGTCACTTGAAATGGTCCTTTACCACAATGGTTATCTTTTCACCTGTGGTTAAAGATAACTTATAAAATTTTATGCCACCATTAAAAAAAAAAAGTCTGATTTTGGTAAGATTCAAGGGGATCTTTCTATCTAAATTGGCAAGAGTTCATAATGTTTCCTACTCACAGTAATTGTACTGCTGCTTCCTTTTGCATAAGTGTTACTTTACCAGGAACGTATACTTTTCTTCCTTTAAGGTTGCTTTAATAACCTGTCATAAAGTTGCTTCTGTTAGTGTAAGTCTATTTTTTTCCATTACTTTAGTTTGTCCCTATTAGTACTAAGGAGCCCCTTGCATTATATCAGTTTATTACTGAAATGTTGCTTTGTTTATGTTCTTGTAATTCTTCATATATTGAATATCCTAAATATATGTCTTAGGCCTTTGTAATGTCTTAGGCCTTGTGTAGTAGCGACTCTCTTCCATTTATTCTGTTCTTCTTGCTCATTCTTGGGAAAATAGACCCAATTTTTGTCTTCTTCCCTTTCCATCTTGTACAGGAATTGACATAAATGATAATCCATAAAATTACAAATGATAAAAATTTTCTGGGTTTTAACTATTATTCATACATTTAAGATGTAAGCATAATGACTTTGAAAAATTTAATTTCTTTTCAGGTGATTCCAAGTTCGATTTGCTATGTAAAGAAGAATTTGTTGAACTCAAAGACATATTCTCTGTGAAACTGAAACGGCGTTGTTCTGTTAAACAGCAGAGAAGTGGCACTTTATTAGGTATCACACTCTTCATCTGCTTGAAAAAAGATCAAAACAAATTAAAGAACTCTACACTTGATCTTATTAATTTAAGTGAAGACTACTGTGATGTATGGTTTAGACAGTTCAAGAAAATTCTGGCAGGTGAGTACTCCATATGGGAATTTTTAATGAACCCAGTTTCCTTGATATAGGTTGTTAATCTAAACATGTTATATTTATGAGTGCAGATAACTCTTGATTATGTTGAGGTTGTTTTCTTCTCTTCCTAGTTTGTTGAATGTTTTTATACATTGAAACATATGTGAAAGGGTGTTGAATTTTGTCAAATGCTTTTTCTACATCAATTGAGACAATATGTTTTCTTGCCCTTCATTCTGTTAATGTGGTATACTACATTGATTTTTCATATGTTTAACCATCCTTGCATTCCTGGAATAAATCCTACTTGGTTGTGGTGTATAATTCTTTTAATATGCTATTGAATTTGGTTTGCTGGTATCCTGTTGAGAATTTTTACATCAATATTCATAAGGGATATTGGTCTGCAGTTTTTATGTAAGAAGAGTCTTGAAAAAGCTTATGGAAAGATTCATAATGTCTTTTAATTCTATTTTTCTATGAACTTTTTGAAGTACTCTTGTAAGGTCTTTGTCTGGCTTTGGCATCAGGGTAATTCTGTCCTCATAGAATGAGTTGGGAAGTACCTCTTGAATGACCACTTTCACAAAGAAACTTTGATAATCTGAACTTAAATCATTTTGAGAGTTGTTTTTGGAAGCATTTTTTTCTATTAATGTCTCTCTTGAGCTTATATTAGAATTTATTATCCTTCCACCCACACATTGATTGCAAGTACATATGTATACAGGGTGGCTTGAGAATAAGAATGTTTTGAAAATAATATTTAACAGTCTGTGCTTTATATACTGCCAGTTGTTTATTTCAGGGTAGTTTATTTAAAGGTTAATATCCAGAGAAAAGAGAACATGCTTGTTAGACAATATCTCTCAATGAATTCAGTGTATCTGAATTTTTTTTTTTTTTTTTTTTTAATGACTGGTAAGGGGTTATCGGCACTATGCTCTCCCATGTGAGCTAACTGGCCATCCCTATATAGAGATCCAAACCCTTGGCCTTGTTGTTATCAGCACCACACTCTCCCGAGTGACCCATGGGCCAACCCTTATCTGAAATTTCTAAATGGCATTTTTATATTTTGCATACTAAATAAAATGCATAAATACAAATGCAATGTATTTCTAGAAGTTAACTAGTTAAAATAAAATTGTTTTTTAACAATTTCTAAGGTTGATTTATTTTTTTCTTTCATAGCTTTGCAAATCTTGCTTGCTTTTTTTTTTTTTGTCCATTTCTTCCTGTTTGCCAGATTGGTCAGGGGAGAGGCAGCTGGTATAGTTGGTGGTGCAGTTTAGAGTTAAATGGCACAGGATAGAGATGCATGTCACACAAAGAGCAGGCACACAGTGATGTAAGAAACTTCCAGGTCCAGCACCAATGATAAGAAGGCATTGAGGACCCAAGTTGGTCAAAGTTAGCCAGCCAATAAGGCTATGCCCATAGAAGATGAGCTGAAGTTACAGACCATCATAACTGGGAGATCCTATTACTAAGTAGCCCTATGCATCCTTGTCAGCCCCTCTTGGACCTCCAAGGAGACCTAATTCCTTCAAGAGGGTGAAGGAACCCACAGAAGCCATAGCTTAATTCATTTCTTTGAAAACACTGAGAATATGTGTAATTAATTAAAATCATTCCACTTTAACAGTGTTTGAAGCTAATTGAAGTTGGGAGGTGATGGATAGAAGTTTATATCACAAAAATATAAATGACTTACAGTTAAATATTAGACATCCCCAAACTTAAGTCCAAAGACCTTGCTTTTAACTGGTTTTGCTGGCAAAACCAACAAATTATTTTTTTTAAGTTGCATCGATTTATTTTGAAGTTTGTCTTTATTTAGCAAGTGGAATTTTTTTCCTGCTAGCCTTTACGTCCCCCACCCCCTTGTTCTTCTATTTAAAAAAAAATAGTAAAGGAGACATTAAAGCTTCAAGTGGATGGTCTTTTAGTCTCAATAGTCTAACAATTATAATTTTAATATAGTTTGAATATTAAGAGTTATTTTCAAATATGCACTTTATATTTTGAATTGGAGCAATGAATAAGATGTGACTTTTAATAGAAGAACAAATTGGCAGCACTAGAAGGAGAAAGCAAGCAGCTCTTAAATATTTGAGATTTTAAGACTAAAATCTATTTCTATTTGAAAATGAGTTAAGTCTTTTCGCATCCCAATTTTCTGAACAAAGTTTAGCACAGCATCTTTTTTTATTTCTAGTAATGGAATAGTCACCATAACTTTATTGACTAGTAGGCAATAGAAGTTAATTCATCCAACACACATCTTTGTATCAGGCATTGCGTTAAGTCCTGGGAATACAAAAATGAAGGTGTATTAGTGTGTTTCTTTTGCTTATAGCAGAATATCTGAAAATAGGAAATTTATCGAAAAAATGAAATTTATTCCTTACAGTCTTGGAGGTTGGGAAGTCCACAGTCCATGGGACACATCTGGTGAGGGCCTTCTTCTGGATAAGAATTCTCTCAGGGTCCTGCAGTGATACAGGGTACCACATGGCAAGGATGGCAAGAGCTCTCTCACATGCTCCTTATAAAGCCACCAGTCTACAATCATGATTACCCACTACTCCATGAGTGAATTAATCCATTCATGAGGGCACAGTTCTCACAATCGAATCACCTCTCAAAGGCCTCCAACCTTTCAAATATCATACTTGGATTTTTCACACTCTTAGCACTGTCACAGTGGATCAAGTTTCTACACATGAGCTTTTGGGGGACACATTTGACCCATAGCGGGAGGAAATGTAAAACTATATAGAACTCTTGCCCTGGACACAGATAGGACATTGTATTAAAAATATATTAAGGGTTACAATGAAGATATGAACAAACTAATGGGAAATATAACCATTGATCATTGATTCGTAAATTTAAATCTTTAAAAATGTAATTTTTATTTACTTATTAAATTTATTAAAAGTGATATGTAGTCATTGATAAGCCTGGTATATAGTCACTGATATGCCTAATATGTGGCCATTGTTGTGAAAGGAATTTAACAGTCTTTTCTGCTTTTTTTATACCTGTGATACAAAGGTAAGTATGTGAAACCTTTAAATATAGCATGTGTGTACACTAGATATATTAATTTTTATTCAATTAGGGTGTAATCCAGTTTCTACATATTTGAATTTCCTAGAAATGGTGAATTGGAAGCTCCCCTGGACTCTGAACCAATCTTTTCTCTAGAAACTATAACCAGTACTTTAAAGGCTATTCAAAGGCTTTCTGGCAGGCTCCCCACATAGGAGGAGAGAAAAGAACCCTCAGAACTGAGAGATGTTACAGGAGTCCAACTAGATGATCTCCAGTGGAGGACTCAGCAGAAGTCTGCAGAAGTGAAGAAAAAGATTTTTTAAAAAGAAAGAAAAGAAAAGCTCTGAAGCCTTGTGCTCAAGTAACTCAGAGAATGGCAATGACATAACCAGATATAGTGAAATCAGGACACTGATTTGAAGGGAAAATGTTGTTCTAGGCACACTTGGGATATATTACGAGATCCTGTTGGAGATGATTAGCAAGCAGCCTGTCATTTTGGTAGAATTTTATGAAGAAGTGAAGAAGAGTTGATGTGATAGGAATAGATGAAAGCTTGGAAGGAAGTAGTGTAGAGTTTTTTTTTTAAAGCAAAGGACTAAATACAGAATCTTGGGGGAATACTCATGTATTAAAATAGGCAGAGAAGATAAAAGTAAGAAAAAAAAATGGAAGGGATGGTCCAAGAAAACAAAAACAAAAACAAAAAAAGAACCCTGTAGCAAAGGACTATGGCATTTTATTGCTATATTTAGGTTTTGCTAATTTATTTGTAATTTATTTGTTTAATAGCTATCCAGAGATAATTATAAAAATAACAAAGTTATTTTTAGGACACATTTGGTTAAGTTACTTTTGATGTTGTGTTTTTCTGTTTTCTTTTCTAAATGTTGACTTCGCAAAGTAGACAAAAATAAATGAGCCACATTTTTTTAAATTCATTTTGTTTTTGTAATGTAGTCTGTTCTTATCTTCTATTTTAATAGCCTCACTTAGTTTTCAGATATGAAACATAAAATGAAAAAATTATTTAAATATCTGTTTTTTATTCCTAACTAAGAAGAGTAATTTTTCCTATTTTGCACTAGATGTCAAATCTGTGTTCCGTGTGATAATGGTGTTACTCTTCATAGGATGCCTTCCTTGAGAGCAAAAACCAGGGCTTTAAAAACCAATAGCTTTGTTTGATACTTTATGTTGCCTTGTATAAGCAAATCATAGTAAAATACATTTTGGATGTCCTTTTGTCCAAGCTATATCACCAATTATATTACCAAGAACCAGGCAGAATTTTTCTTAGTGGGAGAATAGAATGATGTGATACTTTTTATTTGGATGTGCTGCCAAATGATGTACTAATAAGGAAAGATGATCTGGAAATCAGTATCATAAAGATTTTTAAAAATGATCAGTAGTTATATGTCAAAAATGATAGTTTCAAACATTGGGTTATGCACTATTTGAATGGGAACACTTGTCTCCTTAGGGACAAGTTATTTTCTGCAAGGATGTTATGTTTGAAATACAAATTGTTTCTTTTTTGAAGCATTGAAAAAGTGATTTAAGACTTTAGTTTATAACCAGCTGAGCTGGGCATTAAAATTATGCATGTCATTTTTGAATATGGTTTTACTATAAATATATATTCCAGTAATGTGGAGAATGATTAAATAAGTATTACCTTATTTACATGTCAATATCAAAGTCCAATCCCATTTGAGGTTCTCTGTCCAGCAAAGATCATGTGATGTCCACCTCCTGTAGTGGCTTCAAACTGGAGTCTATGGAGTGTCACCAAACCAGGCCCCAAGATTTGCCTCACTATGTGGGCTCACCTGCCACGCACTCTTGAACTAGTGTAGCTCATAAATGACATTGTTTATATTTAGTGGTTCTGAGTAAGGCTTTGAACAAAGCTTCCAAAAATAAAACATTTGAAACTCTCTGCTTTAGCCATCCTAAGAATGATAACCTTTTAGCATATTATAACCTGTCATGCCATTTTGCTTACCTCCAGGCACACAGAGACTTCAGAATGTCTTTTAGCTACCCAAATATACACACATTATGGCAACCATACATTTAAAATTATCAGAGAATGTCCATGTAATTATATTCTTTTCAGTTTCATCATTTTCCATTATCATTTTGATTTTTTTTCTGTTTATAGGTATTGGTTTTTATTTCAAAATATTTAATATAGCCATCATAGGGTACGATTCCTACCTGTTGTGTTTCATAATAACCTACGTTGTACTAAATTTAAAAAATATTGGAGACATATAAAAAATTTATTTTTTTCAGTAAGTTACTTATTAAATATATATTTAATGTTTTTTCTTTCTATAACTTAAGATTGCTTACAAATCGATTTACAAATAAGACACAAATATTTTATCAAAGTATTGAAATTGAGTTAAAAATACTTGTAAGTTTACTTCAAAGTTATGTGTGTGTTTTTCCTACTTCCTCAAATGTTCTATTGTCTTCTGAGCTGAACATTCAGAGGAAAATAGAGACATTAAGTGGCCTGTACAGGGATCTGAACCCATGACCTTGGTGTTGTAAGGCTGTGCTCTAAACAATGAGCTAACTGGTCAGCCCTCTTCCTATTAAATTCTAAATGACTAGTAGGACTACTTAACTCTTCAAAGGATACCAACATATTAAAGGAAAGTCTCTTTAAACCAAAGTGTATGGAAACACAGTTATCTTGTAAAATTTGCTTAATAAAGGAATAGGAAAAATTGTTATTTATCTTGAATCCTAGAGCATACTAGTTTGGTATTTAAGCCATTTCCATTCCAGCAATTGGCAGTGTAAAAAATTCATCATGAGTGGGATTCTGCAGACGTTAACAAACTGGAGCATTAGACACCCATGAACTTTACATAATAAAACAAGCAGAGAATATGAAGTAAGCACATTTACAATGGTCAAACAAATTGAAAACACAACATAGGGTACTATCAAAAAAGACAGAATTTTTTCTATAACATATGTATGTGTGAATTTCATCTTTTAAAAATTCATCCTTAAGACTTGTCCCTAAGTCTGAGAATTGAGAAGTTCTGATTAATTAGGTCTTGGTAGGCCCAAGGCATGATTTTTTTTTTTAATAAGTCCCTTCAGTGATTCTAATGTGTTTCCAGGGCCAAGAACCATGGATGTTGAAGATTTAAGCAACACAGTCTGATTTAATGAACATGTGTAGAACCCTGCATGGCACACTTATCAGAGATATCTTTGCAAGAATTTTAAGTGACAGAACATTCTATATATTCTCGTTATTTTAAATCTCCTTAAAGGTAAACTAATATCTGTTCTCAAGTCATGTAAGGATATCAGGTATTTTCCAAGAGTTATACCATGCAAATAGTTCAGAAGATCTTGGTAAAGGCTGACAGAGGCATGCCCAGGACTTCCTTTCAAGTTTTCTTTTCTTCTAGCACCAGCTCTAACTTATAGCCACTAACCTGTCAGCTGAAAGCAAGCTAGAATTAACTCTTTAGAAGCTATTTATTCTATTTATACTTGTGATGAATGACATTAGACAATCTCCCCAACGGCTTCTTACTGGCCCCTGTAGTGTTTTTATTCTAAGGGAAGGACATATTTTGCATACATTTGATTATAATTATATTGAAAAACAATTAATTGGTGTCATACAAGAAAATTATATCCCTGCTTTAGTCACTGACAGACTATCCTGAGAATAGAAGTTAAGAAGTATATTCATTTTCAAGGTATTGTTAATATATTTCAAACACTTTTGCTAGGAAGAAGCCCTTTAGACTGTCTTTTGTATAACCCTTTTCCTTGAAGAAACAATTTAGAGAGGCTTTATCAGATCTTATCATGTGATTGTATTCAAAGTGCTAAATGAAGATTCTCTAAATGTTTCCAGTAAAATATGGAATTAAGTTTTCATGCTGTTAAATAAATTACTTAACATTTCTTCCTTTACTGAATTATAGAAGTCATTATTTTAAAAATTTAAATCCTAATGATAATAACTGACATTTATTAAGCATTTACCATGTGCCACTTTTGTAAGCAAATTTTACGAATGATCTCATTAAATCTTCATAATAATGGCATCAAAGAGCTATAAATATGTTCTTATGTAAAAAGGGGAATATAATAATGTATTTTATGAGTTTTGTGAGGTTTGAGGAATTAATGTATGACTTAGCAAATAGTAAAATTAAGTAAATGCTTATTATAATCATCATCACCTTTTAGTTTATAAACGAGAAAACTAAGTGTTAAAATAGTTTAAAATTTTGTTAATCTGAGGTTTAACAACTAGGAGGTGGTGGAAGAGCTGGAAACAAACTCATCTGTCTGAATCTAGAGCATGACCCCTTAACCAATGTGCTATTCCTACCAGGTCAGTGCTATACCTTACAGTTCTCAAGTATGTTATACAGACTCAGTCTCCCTAATTTGAAAATCTGAAATCCAAGATGCTCCAAAACTTGAAATCTTGTGAGTGCTAACATAACACTCAAAGGTCATGCTCAAAGGAAATGCTCATTGGAGAATTTTGGATTTTGGATTTTCAGTTTAGGGATTCTCAACTGGTAAGTATAATGCAAATATTTCAAAAATCCAAAGTCTGAAACACTTCTGTTCCTAAGCATTTCAGATAAGGGATACTCAACCTGTATTTAGTGTCTGCTTTAGATTCTACTATGAAAAAAGGACTTCAAACACTTGTTAGGAAGTATCTACATCTTATTTAAAAATTTTCCCTCTCTAGTGTTCTTTTCTCATCATTAGGATTCAGAACTCTAGATGCTTGGACCGGGAAATAGTTAGGGTAAGCAGTAATATCATAATGCATTGTTCAATACTTAAAAATTCTTCATCGTGACTGTCATTACTATTGAAATTTCTCAAGTGCCTTGGGATAAATTGGGCATGCACTATGGCAAAGATGGCAGACATTTCTTTTTGTTAACCTAGAGGGATTTTAAAAACGTGTATAAACACACTGGTTTGTGACTGATTAGCAGGCTTTATGGTTAGCAGATTTTCCTATGAAAACACAAATGCTGTAAGCCTACAGGAGAGATTAAAAGTTTAATCAGTCCTTAGATGAGAGTGCAGTGAATTGTCACTTAACAACTTTTGTCACTGGAAAGAAATGAAGTAAACTAATAAAGCACCATTCTCACAGTATGCATAAGTAGGAAATACATAATATTTCCTATTAAGTGACAAATTATTATTAAGCCCCCTGGCATTCATTAGACTATCATTAATGGTAATGAAATTGTGTGGTATTTATATAGATATTATATGTAACTCTAGGAATCTTATAACCTTGTATAAGCTTATTTGCTGCTGTTTGAGACAGGTAGTTTAATATTTGCGATTGTTACATGCTGAAGCATTGTGATAACAGTTTTCAAATCAATCATTTTTTCTCCTTATTTATCATTAAAGAGAAAACATCTATTTTTACTTTAGTTTTTGAAAAAACACCTTAAGTGGAAATGATGTATTTTGAAAAAGTTCATTTCCTGTTTCTACTAGTTACATACCTTAGTTCTTTTTCCAATGAAAAGAGAAGAAAGGGGTAAAGATGAAGCCATTTGTGTGGTCAGGTTCCTGGGCCCTTTGCAGCATTAATGCCAGGCTGTGTTCTCTTGTACCTTAGTACCTTCCCAGAAGCTAATGAAGGGCAAATCTAGAAACTTCCCTTTGTTTGCCCCTTATCTCTTGTTTGCCCAGTGAAGTCCAGTTTGCAGGTCAAGGCATGGGACAAACAGCAAATCCTCTGCAAAGCTGACTGAGTCACACAGCAAAATCAAGCACTTTCTCTTTGAGGTTCTCATAGCACTGCTCATAATCTGATAGAACATATCACAGTTACATTCTAACTGTTGGCTCACACAGGTGACACTTTATTGGACTGTAAGCTCTTTTTAAGCACAGATTGTTAAGCATTTGGAACAGGGTTTCACATGTAGTATGTACTCAATAAATGTTTGTTATTGTTATTATTTTTTATTTCTAACACTTGGCATAGTGCCTAGCTCAGTAAATGGTGAAGCGAACTGAGTATATTGCTTGTCTGTTATGCATTAGGCATTATCCTAGTTGCTTTTGACCAATCCTTTTAATAAACCAACTCATTTAATCTGTAACACTTTGATGGTGGTCAGGACATTTTTTTTTTTTTTAAATCCCCGCGGATGGCTCAGGAAGCAGAACTATAAGAGATTGGTTGACTTGCCCTGTGTTGGGTGGTTATAAAGAGGTGGAGCAAGATTCCAATCCAGGCTTTTCTAATTCAAAACTCCACCCACTTTTCACTACACCACACTGCCTCCCAACAAAAAGATTTAAAACCTTAATCTTTAAAAAAGAGTAGTATTGGTTTCTTTCTTTCTTTTTTTTTTTTTCTGACTTCAGGAGTTTTTTTTTTTTTTTTTTCGTATTGGTTTCTTGAAAGGCAGTATAACTGTGACATTTTGAAATATGTATTTGATCTTTGTCCCTGTCCCTTTCCTGGCATACAGCTCCTAAAATCCTTAGAATCTCCAAAGTGATGTCTTTTTGCATGCTGATGTGTTGACTGATGGCTGGCAGCCCCTACATAGCTTCAAGATGGGAGCTGGTCACCTGAAAGATGTAGGCAGGATTAGAAAGTTGGGACTTTCAGCCCCACCCCCAACCTCTGGCAAGGGGAGAGGGGCTGAAGGTTAAGTTGGGGCTGAAGGTTAAGTTGATCATCAGTGGCAGATGATTTAGTCAATCATGCCTATGTAATGAAGCCTCCATTAAAAACCCAAAATAATTGGGTTTGGAGAGCTTCTGGATGGCTGGACACATGGAGGTTTGAGAGAGCAGTGCACTCAGGGAGGGCATGAAGCCCTACACCCTTCCTGTGTGACTTGCCCTTACAAATGGGGAGAAGGAGACACAAAGGGGTGAACAATTTGCACAAGGCCACACAGCTATAAAGTTGTGGAACGGGAATTTGAACCCAGGCAATCTGGTCCCACAGTCTGTGTTCTTAACCCACCATGCTTTCCTGACACTTTAGAAGTTAGAAAGCATGTTCCATAGTCTGTAAAGCTGCTGCAAAGAGAATCAAATTTTAAACCTGGCTAAATCTATTAGCTGCTATCTTTGCAGATTTTGCCATCCTTGTAACTCCTTTCTTGGTTGCTTACATAATTGGGCATCACACAAAGTTAGGAGATATTAGAAATATTTCAGGTATCACATGCAAAAGTTACTTGGATTAGCTCTTCCCCCCTTCACAATAGTTACACTATTCATTTAAAATACTACAGTTGGCTTTGTTTCTATATGTATTCAAGTTTTTTTTTTCTCTATCATCTTCATTGATTTTATTATATCTTTTTGAAAATGTAGGACATTAACAAGTTTCCAGAAGAAAACCTTTCTGTATTGTTTCCACCTCATTCCTCTTACTCACTCCTTATGGTAACCAATTGCATTGGTTTCTGGTTTTTATTTGCAAAATTACCAGATGTATTATGCTTTTAAAATTTCCTTCCTTCTTACACAAAAAGTAACACACAATATAAACTCTTCTTCTTTTCTTTTCATTACCAGATGTATTATGCTTTTAAAATTTCCTTCCTTCTTACACAAAAAGTAACACACAATGTAAACTCTTCTTCTTTTCTTTTCTTTTCTTTTTTTTTTTTTGTGACCAGTAAGGGGATCGTAACCCTTGGCTTGGTGTCGCCCACACCGCGCTCTTCCAGTGAGCGCACCAGCCATCCCTATATAGGATCCAAACCCACGGCCTCGGCGCTCCCAGTGCCACTGTGCTCCCAGCGCTGCACTCTCCTGAGTGAGCCCTGGGGCCGGCCCATAAACTCTTTTTCACTTTGCTTTATTACTTAATATGTACTAGAAATCACCCCATATCATTTTATAGACAGTTTCATTACTATTTTTTAATAGCTGTATAAGAGTCCATTGTGTTGTCTGTACTATATTTTATTCAACACTCTCCCATGTGTGGGCATTTTGATTGTTTCTAATGTGTGCAGTTACAAATAGTGCTGCAATAAATAATTGTGTGCATATTGTATCTTGAAGGTAAATTTCTAGAAGTGGATTTCTAGGTTAAAGTTTAAGTGCATGTGTAATTTTGTTAGATATTTAATAAATACCTTTCTATGGGATTTATATAATTTTCATATTTACCAGCAATGTATGAAAGTATCTGTTTCTTTACAGCCTCACCAACAGATTGTACTTTTATGCTTTAGAATTTTTCTAATGTGATGTGAGAAATGGTAAGTAAATATAGTTTTAATTTGCATTGTAAAAAATTATGAGTAAAGTTGAACATATTTCCATGTGTCTAAGGGCCATTTTTAATATCTTGTGAATTACCTTTATATTATTTGCCCATTTTCTAGAATACTTTTGGTCTTTTTTTTAACCTCAATTTTTATGAGTTCTTTATATTATTTTAGGGATATTAGCTTTTTTCTGTGATACATGTTGCAGGTATTTTTCTCCCAATATATAATTTGTCCCTTGACTTTTCTTATAGTGATTGTTTCCATGCAAAGTTTTTACTTAAAAACTTTCATGTAGTTAAATTTACATTCTTTTCTTCATTGCATCTAGTTTTTGAGTCACGGTAGAAAGTCTTTCTTTACATCCAGGTTATAGAGAAATTCACCTATATTTTTTTCTAGTGCTGTATAATTTTAGATCTCTATTCTATTTGGTATTTATTTTGTGTGTGGGTTAAGGTATTAACTCTATCTTTTTCCAAATAATTATTCAGTTGTCCCAACACAATTTATTAAAAGCTTATCTTTGTCCCAGATAGACTGGGAAAAAATGGATTAAAGAGTTAAACATAAGACCCAACACTGTAAAACTACTAGAAGAAAAACAGGAAAAAAGCTTCATGCCCACAAATTAGAATTCTCTAAAAGACTTTACATGACTTGTACCTCCAGTATTGGAAATGATGCAAAGTTGAAACACATAGCATAGTTATTTATAAATAATACTACTGACAATTTAGAATAGTGGAAAGAAATTTTAAAGAAATTTTGACATATGAAAAAGTGTAACACAGGGATAGATTATGTTGACTTTCAAGATCATTAACTATATTTTGAAGTTTTGCATAGCAATGAATAGCTGCTTTTTTTCTCTTTTAGAGCATGGCTCTCCTTGAAGAATACTTTCACATTCATCTTCTGTGTAACACTGCTCTTTTTGAAATTCTTCTGTGATTCAGTATACACTAACATGAGCATTCCTTATTAGATTTTCCCACCTTTAGTGCCATTCTTCCTTGTTGTTTTGGATATGGAAATCCATTCTATGTGCACTCATGTATAGACCACAAATTTGGTGATTCAGTATACACTAACATGAGCATTCCTTATTAGATTTTCCCACCTTTAGTGCCATTCTTCCATGTTGTTTTGGATATGGAAATCCATTCTATGTGCACTCATGTATAGACCACAAATTTGGTGAAAACAATACTGGTGATCAAACAGCAGCACTGTCTTCTTATCCTACTGTGCACATAATTATTTCCCATCGTCAGTAACTTCCTTGGCTTCTTCAGGCAAATGAGGCTTTAATTCATTAAAACCTTCTGGAATTTCATCAGCTTGAAAGAATGACAATCCAAACAAGTGACACATTTTTAAACAGAAGTTTTCCTCACTGCCTTATCGTGTGGCCAGTCCACTCATCTGAATTTTTTACCAAATGCATTTGGCTGAATGGAAAAACAAACTTTATTAGTAATACATTGAAATTCACTTTTAGAAGCCTTAATCACACCTAATTCCAAATCTGTTGTTATAGTTTTGGGATCCAATTGAAATCCATTTTCTTTTGCAAACTTCACCAGATCTTCAAATAAGTGTTCATAACGTGCTTCACTTTTTCCAGTCATTAGTACATAAACGAGATGATAAGTTCTAGAATTTTCAGGTCCACCAGGGGCATGAATTGTATATAATTTATAAAAACCAGTGCAAACAGTTTTTAAAGTGCCATCCAGTAGCCAAAGTAAAGCATGTGCTAGTTTTTCTCTTAGATTTAGTGGTAAATATGTCTGTCTTCTTCAACAGTCAAATCCTTAGCCAAGAATGTTCACCGTATAATGTGTTTCATAACACTGAAAGAACCTCTACATCAGCAAGTGTCTTTGGTTCCGAAGGTGGCTGAGCTTGTCGAATTCTTTTTATTCTTTGACAAAGGTCATTTTTTGAAAGCATGCTTGTCACTATTTGTGAAGGAGGCAGAGGTCATATATGATTGAATAATTTGGCTGGGGAGATTTCTTGTATTTTTCACCTGCATTTTCATTTCTTCTGTGATCTTTGAAACACTTGCTGCACTTGTATTTGGAGAGTGGTTGTGGTCTACAAATTTTGTAAGTATATGCTGTCTACTTGGAAGTCGGGTTAGTGCTTGGCTGTTGCAATTAAGCAATTTTCTGCTCTGACAGCACCAATAACAATTAGTTTTTACACTATTATCTTTCACCATAAAGTAGCCTTGTACACTTAAATTATCACAGCCTTTTTGCAAGGGAACAATTCCACAGATCTTTTCCACTGTATGTGAGTAATATAGTAAGAAGGAATGATACTCGGCTTCCCCAGTACCAAATCTGTATTAGTCAGGATTCTCCAGAGAGACAGAACCAATAGAATATGTGTATAGATATATGAGAAGAGATTTATTAGGGGAGTTAGCTCATGTGATTATGGTGGCTGAGAAGTACCTCAGGAGAGGTATTGTAGACTCGAGACCCTGGGATGTCAGTAGTGTGGTTTAGTCCAAGTCCAGAGGCCTTAGAACCAGAGAGGCTGTTTATGTAACTCTTAGTCTGAGGCTGAAAGGCTCCAGGTGTAAATCCTAGAGTCTAAAGTGTGGCAAGCCTGGAGCTATGATGTCCAAAACAAAAAAAAAGTCTGTCCCAGCTCTGAGAGACAGCAGCTTGCTTTCCGTATT
>NW_007737395.1:2600-3081 GCF_000696425.1 Galeopterus variegatus | reverse complement strand
AAAAAAAAGTCTGTCCCAGCTCTGAGAGACAGCAGCTTGCTTTCCGTATTTGTTCTCTCTGGGCCCACAGCTAATTGGATCATGCCCACCAGCATTGAGGACTATCTTCCCAATATAGTCCACTCTGGCTCATTTCCTCTGGAAATATCCACACAGACACACTCAAAATAATACTTACCAGGTTTCTAGGTATTCCTTATCCAGTTAAATTGGCACCTAAAATTAAGTCCACAAGTCTACTCCTTGTCAACTTGGCGCCCGTATGCATCTCCTTAAACCACACTAACGAGGTAAGAATTCCCCATAGCAAGATGCAGCCATCCTGCATACAACCAAAAACGCGGTAATCCCTTCCCCAGAATTCAGCTTTCAGGATTTCAACATTTGGGATTTTGATTTTTTGGGATCGTGACTTGTGGGATTTTGGACATTAAGGATTTTAGACTTTAGGGATTTTAATCTTAGGTATTTGATCTTTCAG
>NW_007737395.1:0-2418 GCF_000696425.1 Galeopterus variegatus | reverse complement strand
ATTTTGGACATTAAGGATTTTAGACTTTAGGGATTTTAATCTTAGGTATTTGATCTTTCAGAATTTCAACATTCGTCATTATGGCAGTTGGAATAGTTTCTTTTGTGATTATGATCAGCACGGTTAAAAACCATAGCTATTTGTATTATTTAGGAAATAAGTGATTCTTTGTTTCCTAAAAATGTTTCCTAAACATTGCACAGTAGTAGTTTTACATATGCATATGTGTTTTTATACATCTACAATTTATAATATAAGTGAAACATTAAAAATGCATAAAACAATTATCTTTTTTTTTTTTTTTTGGCTAGGACCTTTAAAAACATGGCAACATAACCTATTAATTAATATTCTTTTATATATAATATTTTAAAGAATTGTGATACAGCATAAAAAACAATATAAGTATGTTTTAGGGATATATTAATAATGGCAAAACATTATAAATGTACTTATATGTGGGTTTGAGGTTTTTGTTGATGTTATTTCCATCATAGTAAATACCAAAATGTGGATGTTGATATATATTTCAAAAAATACATTAACTTTTATTCAAATGTAACTTGTCATGTGAAAATGTACAAGTATTTTTTAAAAAATTTATTTTTTAACTGACATTATTGATTGCACATATTTATGGGGTACAGAATTATATTTCAATACATGTATACAATGTGTGATGATCAAATCAGGGTAATTAGCATATTCATCATTGCAAAAAATTATCATTTCTTCATGATGAAAACATTTAAGCTCCTCTCTTCTAGCCATTTGAGAACATACAGTAAATTATTGTTAATTATAGATGCCTAGCACTACTGTACACCACAAGTTATTTTTCCTATCTAGCTGTAATTTTGTTTCTTTTAACCAACATCTCATTATCTCTTGTTCCCTTCTCCTTCTCAGCCTCTAATAATCACAATTCTAGTTTCTACTTCTAAATGTTGGACTTATCATTATTATTTTCACTCTCATATATGAGTGAGTATGCATGGTATTTATCTTTCTATATCTTACTTATTTCACTTAACATAATGTCTTCCAGGCTCATGCATGTTACCATAAATGATGGGATTTCATTTCTTTTTCTTCTTGGCTGTGAGGTATTCCATTGCATTTGTGTATACTACATTTTCTTTATACATTCATCTATTGATGGACTCCTAAATTGATCCGATGTCTTGACTATTGTGAAAAATGCTGCAATAAACATGGGGGGGGGTGCAGATATCTCTCTGATATGCTAATTTCCTTCCCTTTGAATAAATATCCAATAATGGAATTGCTGGTTCATATGATAGNGCCGCCGCCGCGCTTCCCAAGCAGCGCACCATCCAGTGCGCCACCGGGCCGGCCCTAATTTTGTGTCTTTTAACCAACATCTCATTATCTCCTGTTCCCTTCTCCTTTTCAGCCTCTAATAATCACAATTCTAGTTTCTACTTCTAAATGTTGGACTTATCATTATTATTTTCACTCTCACATATGAGTGAGTATGCATGGTATTTATCTTTCTATATCTTACTTATTTCACTTAACATAATGTCTTCCAGGCTCATGCATGTTACCATAAATGATGGGATTTCATTTCTTTTTTTTTCATGGCTGTGTAGTATTCCATTGCATTTGTGTATACTACATTTTCTTTATACATTCATCTATTGATGGACTCCTAAATTGATCCTATGTCTTGACTATTGTGAAAAATGCTGCAATAAACATGGAGGGGTGCAGATATCTCTCTGGCATGCTAATTTCCTTCCCTTTGAATAAATATCCAATAATGGAATTGCTGGTTCATATGATAGNACAATTTATAATATAAGTGAAACATTAAAAATGCATAAAACAATTATCTTTTTTTTTTTTTGGCTAGGGCCTTTAAAAACATGGCAACATAACCTATTAATTAATATTCTTTTATATATAATATTTTAAAGAATTGTGATACAGCATAAAAAACAATGTAAGTATGTTTTAGGGATATATTAATAATGGCAAAACATTATAAATGTACTTATATGTGGGTTTGAGGTTTTTGTTGATGTTATTTCCATCATAGTAAATACCAAAATGGGGATGTTGATATATATTTCAAAAAATACATTAACTTTTATTCAAATGTAACTTGTCATGTGAAAATGTACAAGTATTTTTTTTTAAATTTATTTTTTAACTGACATTGCACATATTTATGGGGTACAGAATTATATTTCAATACATGTATACAATGTGTGATGATCAAATCAGGGTAATTAGCATATTCATCATTGCAAAAAATTATCATTTCTTCATGATGAGAACATTTAAGCTCCTCTCTTCTAGCCATTTGAGAACATACAGTAAATTATTGATAATTATAGATGCCTAGCACTACTGTACACCACAAGTTATTTTTCCTATCTAGCTGTAATT
>NW_007737394.1:52496-53525 GCF_000696425.1 Galeopterus variegatus | reverse complement strand
CTAATATGTGATGTATCCTGGAGAATGATCCATGTGCTGATGAGAAGAATGAATATTCTGATGTTGCTGGATGGAATCTTCTGTAGATACCTGCCCATTCCAATTGGTCTAGAGTATTGTTTTGATCTTGTGTTTCTCTGCTGATTCTTTGCCTGGATGATCTGTCTAATATTGACAGTGGAGTGTTCAGGTCCCCTGCTATTATGGTATTAGTGTCTATTTCCTTCTTTAGGTCTAATAGAGTTTGTTTTATAAATATGGCTGCTCCAACATTGGGGGCGTACATATTTATTACTGTTATGTCTTCTTGATGCATCAGTCCTTTTATCATTATGTAGTGTCCCTCATTGTCTCTTTTTATGGTTTTTAGTTTAAAGTCTATTTTATCAGATATAAGAATAGCTACTCCAGCTCGTTTGTCTTTTCTGTTTGCATGGTATATCTTTTTCCATCCTTTCACTCTTAGTCTATGTGAAACTTTATGGGTGAGGTGCATCTCTCGTGGACGGCATATAGTTGGGTCCTCCTTTTTAATACAGTTAGCCAGTCTGTGTCTTTTGATTGGGAATTTAAGCCTTTTATATTAAGATTTGTTATTGAAAGGTGTTGATTTATTCCTAGCATTTTATTGGTTGTTTGGTTGTCTTAGGTGTCTTTTTTCCCTTGCTTTCTGATTTACTGTTTCTTTTCTGTGTTTGTTGGTTCCTTAGTTTGTAGATAGCACTTTTTTTTTTTGTTTTCCCTTCATGAATGCCATTTTTATTATACTAGTGGGTTTTGATTTTTCTTGGGTTTTTATGGCAGTGGTAGTTATTTTTCTGGTACCAAACCCAGTACTGCCTTAAGAATTTCTTGTAAGGGTGGTTGTGTGGTAGTGAAATCCCACAGTTTTTGTTTGTCTGAGAAATATACTATTTGCCCTTCATTTCGGAAGGATAGCCTTGCAGGGTAGAGTATTCTTGGCTGACAAGAATATATCATCCTTGTCCTTTCTACCTTTTAGGGTTTGTGATGAAAAGTCTGATGTTC
>NW_007737394.1:40840-51507 GCF_000696425.1 Galeopterus variegatus | reverse complement strand
TATCTCATTCAGTTTTCTTAGAATTATCACTCGAAATTCCTTGTCAGTCATTTCAAGGGCTTCTTGTTCTATGGGATCTAGACTTTGAAATTTATTAATTTTTGGTGGTGTACTTTCTTGATTTTTTGTATTTCTGGTATCTTTTTTTTGATGTTTATTCATTGTGGCAGGGGTTTTCACAGTCCACCCATTTGAGACTATTGACTAACTAAGATGTTGCTGTGGTTGCCAATTTGGTATGGCTACCTCTGTGACTGCTTAGTTGGCCTCTAGTGCCTTGTGTATGTGGTCGCCTCAGGTCTTGGGCCTCTCCGGGGAGCCACCTCTCTGGTCAGCTTGGACTCTGCTGGGCTGCTGGATCATGGGGTGGTACCACAGGGTGTGTGGTCTCCACTGAGCTTCCACTTCCCATGCCGGACTTCTCTCTGTTCCGTGTGCTCTGGCCCAGGCTGCTGGATCTCGCAGTGGCAGCCCCAGAGGGTGTGTGTTTTCTGCCAAGTCTCCGTCCCTAGCCGGACATCTCCCTGCTCTGTGTGCACTGGGCTGGGCTGGGATGTGTCTTCTGCAAGCCTCGTCTATCTGCTGGGCCTTCAAGTCCCTGCTCAGCAGTGCGTCACCCAGGAAGTCTTCCAGGTTTCTGCTAGGCGCAGACGACTGGTCACTCTGGGTGCCTTTGTAGCACTATGTAGATCTTTCCTGGGACTTATCACCTTCCTCCTGGTATTGAGGTTATTTGTGTACTTGTCTTATCTCCCACACCAGAGCGTGAGCTCCTCAGGGGAAGAGCCCGCAGCACATGGTTCACCTTTGAATCCCCCCAGTGTGGACCGACTCCGGTGCCCGCCTGCAGACAGCTCTCTGGCAGGTTCAAGCGAACTCGGGAATGCTCCGACCACACTATTCCTAACCAGAAACTGGTTACGCATTTTTCCGAACTGGTGGCCACAGAGATGGTATCTGCCTCCCGGTAACAGGAAGTTTACTGGGGGCCAGAGCCCAGGGTGCGGTGGAGTGACAGTCAGCCCGGCCCACACTTCCCTGCCTTCCTGATGCTGCCTGGGGACGCCCCACGCCACCAGCCCCACCAGCAAAACGCAGAGTGAGTGGGAGGGGAGGCCGGCCCACAGGCCCTGGGAAGCCCTGCGCTGGGGCAAGCAAGTGGGAAGGCTTAGTGAGGAGCCGAGCTGGGCGAGGAGGACAGGCCTGGCCGAGCTGGGCCGGAGCCTTCACCACCCAAGAAAATGGAGGCAGCCCTGGGGCCGGTGAGTGGCCTGGTGGGGCAGGTGGAAGCCGGGTGGGCATCCACCCTGCAAGCAGGGCTGGGCTGGGCGGCTCCCTCTCTGCCTCTGCATCGTCGCCGTCCCCGTCCTCATCTGCCGCCACCTTGGGCTGCTCACTCAGTCCCACAGTGCAGCTTGGGCGCTCCCATGAATCTTCTTTTATGCCGGCCCGAAACCTCGAATCCTGAATAGGGCAGCTGGCTGCCTTCAGCGCGGCCCCGGCCTCCGGGATTCTGGCAGCGTTTACAACAGCCCCGGCACCATGTTCCCTGTTTAGAAACTTGCTTTTGCAGCTAAGAAACAGTTCCTTTCCTGCTCCACACTTCAAAGCTGTTGCCTACTGTAAACGAGGCAGCCTCTCCTGCCAGGGGCAAAGTGGCGGTCAGCCCCCACGACCGGCCACCGGCAGCGGTCCTCCCTTAAGAGATGGCAAGAGGAAAGTCCACAAGTTTCCCAGCTGCCTAAGGCCCAATGGCCACCTTTTCCACCTCAGCTACTCAGTGCCAGCCACTGCAGCCACCGCCATCTTGTCCTCTCAGTAACTGGGAATCCACAGAGATGTTCCTGAAAGCAGCCTGTGTTCTAGAGTGCTCTCTGAGTCGAGCGCCAGCTGCTCCGTCCCAGGCCAGGGACCGGGGGCGCCGTCCATAAGTAGCTGTTTTATACTCCAACAACAAATTAGCAGAAGAAGAAATCAAGAAAGCTAGCCCATTTATAATAGTCACCCTCCAAAAAATAAAATATCTGGGAAACAATTTAACCAAGGAGGTGAAAGATCTCCACAATGAGAATTACAAATCACTGTTGAAAGAAATTAAAGAGGATCAAAAAGGTGGAAAGACATTCTATCCTCTTGGATGGGAAGAATTATCATTGTGAAAATGTCCATACTACCCAAAGTGATCTACAGATTCAATGCAATCCCCATCAAAATACCATTGTTCACAGAAATAGAAAAATAATCCTAACATTCACATGGAACAAAACCCAAAATAGCCAAAGCAACCCTGAGGGCAGGGCGGGGGGAAGGAGAGGTATTACAATACCTGACTTCATATTATACTACAAAACTATAGCAACCAAAACAGCATGGTACTGGCATAGAAACATACACACAAACCACTGGAACAGAACAGAGAACCCAGAAATAAACCTACATAGTTACAACCAACTGATCTTTGACAAAGGCACCAAGAACATACATTGTGTAAAAGACTGCCTCTTTGATAAATGGTGCTGGGAAAAGTGCACATCCATATGTAGAAGAATGAAACTTCTCACCATATACTTGTATGTCTCACCTGGACCTCTTACCACATAGCAAAATCAACTCAAAAAAGATTAAAGGCTTAAATATATATCCTGAAACTATAAAACTCTAAAAAGGAAATATAGGGGAAACTTCAGGAAGTAGGACTGGGCAAAGGCTTTATGAATATGAACCTAAAAGCACAGGCAACAAAAGGAAACATAACAAATGGGATTATATCAACTAAAATCTTCTGCATAGCAAAAGAAACAATTAACAGAGAGAAAAGACAACCTACAGAGTGGGAGAAAATATTCACAAACTAGGCATCTGACAAGGGATTAATACCCAGAATATACAAGGAACTCAACAGCAAAAACAAAAACAAAAAAAAAAAAAACAACCCCAAAAACCCTGATTAAAAAATGGGCTAAGGAGCTGAATAGGCATTTCTCAAAGGAAGATATATAAATGGCCAACAGACAAATGAAAAAATGCTCAACATCATTCAGCACCAGAGAAATGCAAATTAAAACCACATTGAGATATCCCATGCCAGTTAGACTGGCCAGTATCAAAAAGTCAGAATAACAAATGCTGGTGAGGATGTGGAGAAAGGGGAACCCTCCTACACTGTTGGTGGGACTGTAAATTGGTGTAGCCATTATTGAAAATGGTATGGAAGTTCCTCAAACAACCACAGATAGAACTGCCATACAATCCAGCAATTCTACTGCTGAGTATATACCCAAAAGAATGGAAATCATCATGTCAAAGAGATACCTGCACTCCTATGTTTATCGCAGCTCTATTTACAGTAGCCAAGAGTTGGAACCAACCTGAATGTTCACCATTGGTCGACTGGATAAGGAAAATGTGGCATATATACACAATGGAATAGTACTTTGCCATAAAAAGTAATGAAATGCTGCCACTCACAACTACATGGATGAGCTTGGAGAAAATTATGTTCAGTGAAAAAAGCCAGGCATGGAAAGAGAAAAACTGCACATCCTCACTTATAAGTGGGAGCTAAAAACAAACAAAAAACCAAATAACAAAAAAGAAAGATACAATGCTCACAGTAATATGTTGAACTTTCAAGAGAAGAGAAGAGAACTGAGGTTACCAGAGGTGGGAAAAGGGGAGGGGGAGGAAGGTAAGGGAGGAATTCATGAAGGGCCACAAAAATCGATCACATTGTATAATACTGAATACACTAATTTTCCTGATTTGAACATCACATATTGCACACAGGTATTGATATTCAATGCTGTACCCCACAGGCATGTACTATTGAACATGTTCCAAAAAGAAAAAAATGTAAAAAAATATTCTACAAAGTTATAATAACCAAAACAGCATGGTACTGGCATAAAAACAGACACACAGACCAATGGAACATCATAGAGAACCTAGAAATTAATCAATGTACCTATAGCCAACTGATCTTTGACAAAAGAGCCAATAACATACATTGGGGAAAGTACAGCCTTTTCATTAAATGGTGCTGGGAAAACTGGATATCCATGTGTAGAAAAATGAAACTAGACCACTATCACCATTTACCAAAATTAATTCAAAATGGATTAAAGACTTAAATATAAGACCTGAAACTATAAAACTTCTAGAAGAAAGCACAGCAGAAACACTTCAGAATATAAGACTGGGCAAAGATTTTATGAATAAGGCCTCAAAAGCACAGGCAAAAAAGCAAAAATAAAGAAATAGGATTATATTAAACTAAAAAACTTCTGCAAAGCAAAAGAAACAATTAACAGAGAGAAGAGAAATCCTGCAAAATGGGAGGAAATATTTGAAAGCTATGCATCCAACATGGGATTAATATCCAGAATATACAAGGAACTCAAACAACTCAAAAGTAAAAAAAAAAAAAAATAATAATAATAATAAAGTAACCTTATTAAAAAATGGGCAAAAGATCTTAACAGACATTTTTGAAAAGAAGACATACAAAACCATGTTGAGATACCATTTCACCTCTGTTAGACTAGCTATGATCAAAAAGACAGTATAACAAATGCTGGTGAGGATGTGAAGAAAGGGGAACTCTTCTACACTGTTGGCAAGACTGTTAGTACAGACATTATGGAAAACAGTATGGAGGTTTCTCAAACAACTACAGATATAACTACCATACAATCCAGCAATCCCACTTCTGGGTATGATTCCAAAGAATGGAAATCACCATGTTGAAAGGATACCTGCACTTCCATGTTCATCACAGCTCTACTTACAATAGCCAAGATATGGAACCTACCTAAATGTCCATCAACAGATGACTAAATAAGGAAAATATGGTATATATACACAATGGAATACTACTCAGCCATAAAGAAGAATGAAATTCTGCCATTCACAGCAATGTGGATGACCTTGAAGAAAATCATGTTAAGTGA
This sequence comes from Galeopterus variegatus, assembly GCF_000696425.1. Classification (NCBI taxonomy): domain Eukaryota; kingdom Metazoa; phylum Chordata; class Mammalia; order Dermoptera; family Cynocephalidae; genus Galeopterus; species Galeopterus variegatus. The sequence goes on along the minus strand of NW_007737394.1, from coordinate 46,558 downwards.
AACATGCTGAGCACAGAAAGAGAAATATCACATGTCCTAACTCATAAGTGGGAGCTAAGAAACAAAGAAAGAATCACCATAGTAAAACATTGAACTTTCAGAAGGAGAGAAAAGACCTATAGTTAATAGATGTGTGAAAGGGGGAGCCAGAGGGGTCTTAAGGAGTATTTGAGTAAGGGACAAAAATAGTAATTATGATTTGTAATGATGAACATGCTAGTAATATTGATTTGATCATCACATACTGTGTACAAATACTGAGAGTCAACTCTGTACCCTGTAAATACATACACATAAAAATAATAAAAAAGAAAATACCACTACAAAGCCTAAAAAAAGAAGCTCTTTGGGGAGAAAGAAATTGATAACTGAGGTCTATATAAAGAGAGGAAGAGCACCAGTGACAAAATAAATGAAGGTTAAAAAAAGAAAAAGAGATAAAAACATACAAATGGCCAACAGGCATATGAAAATATGTTCAACATTACTAATCATAAGGGAAGTGCAAATCAAAACAACAGTGAGATACTACCTCACTCCAGTTGGAATGGCTATTATCAAAAAAGGCAAAAGAAAACTAATGTTGGCAAGGATGTGGAGAAAAGGGGACACTTGCACAGTGTTGGTGGGAGTGTAAATTAATACAAATGATAAAGGTGGTGCTCAGTTTCCCTAGGCTTGGGTTTCAGGACACGCCTCTGGGCTTCCAGCCACTCCCTGAGGTCTTAGGCCCCCTCACCTGGATTCTTAGTGTTGTCAGTTAGACCTATTTTCAACACCAACACAGGGAAAGTGAGACCACAAGGGGCTGGCTTATGCAAATCCAGTGGCTGGGCATGCTCAATAGAGAGCACAGAATATTCTTGAATATGCCTGTCCATGTGATAGGGTCTGACCAAAGAACATGGTCCAGGAAGAGGCCAACTGAACATGTACAAGACTAAATGTTATGTAATTGGGAACCATCCCCTTAACTGAATATTCATTGGATAGAGAAACTATAAAAGCCAAATCCCAGGCAAAGGTGGAGTTGCTGGCAACTCTCCTGGAGGCAACCTGCACTTTGCTGGCTGAGGTGTGTATACTTTACTTTGTTATCAAACTTACTTTCAGAAAGCAGCTGCTCATTCTCTTGAGCCAGCCTGCACTTTGTACTGAACTTTAGGTATGTTTTTCTTGCTTTTGTGTTAGACTTGATATGTCTGTATGGAACTCACTTTTGCATTAAACTTGGTGTGGGCCCTGCTCAGTCTCTGGAGCTATGGTGCACTCTCTGCAGAACCTGTATTCCTTCTGTTACATTTAACTTGTTCTTACTGTCTACTGTGACTTTGCCCTTGAATTCTTTCCTGTGGCAGAGTCAAGAACCTGGTAAGAGGACTGGGTGGGTTGAGGTTGACTATTAGGCCCCCTGGGCCCTACCTCTGACATCACAGCCATTATGGATAATGGTATGGAAGTTCCCCCCAAAATTAAAAACAGAACCACCACATGTGATGGCTTTACTGATATGTCAATTTGACTATGGTCCTCAATAATATTGGTGTTGCCGTGAAGGTATTTTACCAATGTAATCAATGGCCCTGATGAATTGACTTTGGGTAATCTGGGTGGACCTGACTGAAGCTGTTGGAAGGCCTTAAAAACAGAGCTGAGGTCTCCCCCAGAAAAAGAAATTATGCCTGTGAACCACAGATTCAGCCCATGTCTGTGGAGTTCCATCCTTCTTATGATCTTCTCTTCCCTACTGCCTATAGATGACAGCTTTGGCCTGTGCCCATAGGTTTGAGCCTGCCCGTGATCTTCCATTTCTGATTATATACCCTACAAATTTCAGAGTCACTTAGCAGGCTTCACAATCACATAAGCCTATTCCTTGTAATAAATCTCTTAATAATCATATATCTCGTACTGGTTATGCTTCTCTGGTTGAACCCTGACAAATGTTAAGAAGTTACAGTTAGATTCTATATTCTTTATCTGGAGAGTTACTCAAGATGAATTAAATTTAAAAACAGGCAAGCTGCAAAGTAATACGTGTACTATAATTCTGTAAATAAAAAAGCCTTATGTGTGTATATGTTTATACGAGCATGGGATAAGTACGAAAAGAGGCACACCGAACTTAATACTGGTTATTTCACACAGCGCAGGAGTGACAGAAATGAGGAAAGAATGCTAAATTTTCTTTATACATTTCCATATGTGCTTAAATGTTTGTAATGGCCATGTATTAATTTTATAATTAAAAATTTTTTAAACACTTAAGGTAATTCCATATGACAACCATAAAAATAATGACTAAAAATATTAAATGATCTGGTGAAATGCTAATAATATAATGTTGAGGATACAAAACTATATCTATCCACCATGGAGAGGCAGGTGTGGGGAGAGAGAAAAAGAATGATTCAGCCACGCTAGGTTTTCCATTTAGACATATAAGGAAAAAAAGACAGGGGAACTTCAAAAAGTTTGTGGAAAAATGGAATTAAAATATAAAAATTAAAAATATAAGCTTTTTTTCTCAGAATAAGCTCTATCAAGTTCAAGACACTTGTAAGCAATGATACTGGCCATTTAGTCCATCCCTAAAGAATTGAGGGCCTCAAGAAATTAATCTTGTCAATGCAGCCTTTTTTATATTATTATCTGAAGAAAGTAGGTGCCCTTTAAAGATTTTTTAAGGTTAGGAAACAAAGAGAAGTGATCAGAGCAGGACTGTAAAGTGGATGCCTAATGATTTCCCATCGAAACTCTGACCACCAAAGTGGCTTAGATCAGTTTGCAACAGAAACCTTCCCTCTGACTCTAAAAAGGTGAAAACCAATTCAAACACTTTATGTTCGTCATAGCCATGTTATTCTCTTTTCAGGTCACTTACCGATTTTTTCATCTTCCTGTACCATTTTCCTTTCCTCTCTGAAAGCCCTGAGCCAGCGTATTTTCTCCTCTAGCTTCTTGGCAAAGAACAGATGTATCTCCTCAGTCTCCTTGTTGTGAAGCTTGAAGGCATTCTTCATGCTGACATTAAAGTCATCATCTCTGCCATCTTCAATGTCAACCACCTCATATTTATCCATGTCAATGCGGCCTTTGTAGTACAGAATGTCTCTCCGGATTAGGTCCTAGGTGAGAAGACAGAGAAGTTTTTTTGTTGTTGTTGGAGATATGTGCAGAGTGGGTACCAAGAGAGTCGGCGCATGGGCAAAGCAGTACACTGTCATTGTTTTGGAGTACCAATGAGGGTGTGTTTAATCTAAATTTGAACAGGTTATATTAGCAGTCTGACACTGACAGGTTGCTTAACTAGATACTCTTAGAGAAAGCTTCTGTTCCACATCCAAAGACTGTCTCAGACCCCAGCATCAATCCTTGGATGTTATCACAAGACTGCTAATGGGAAGTAGGAAGCAGTAAGACATACACGAACTTCTAGCAGGGACTTTTTCTCTTCCAAAACATTGGCAAGTCTACCAGAGGCATGAAATGAGCTGTCTGGTTACCTGGAGTGTGCTCAGGAATCCAACCAGGCTGGTGAGACCTGGATGTGAGAAAAGGGCTGTGTGGTAAGAGTAGCTAGGAGGCCATAGACTGCTGGCCAGGAAGGATCACCTGGGAAGGGTCTAACATTTAGTACTCTGGGGATTTTTGGAGAAGGCCCAGTGTGTCAGGAGAAATGGGGGTAAAAGTGAATACAGAAAAGGTACATAGAGATGAATCTTACAACACTTATTGTGTGAGAAACAAGTTGTAGATGGACACAAAGAGTATGTTGCCTATTTGTTATTGTTATTTTGCTCTTGAGTACACAGAATTGGATTAATCCTAACTCTAGTCTATGAGACACTTATCACTAGTCCACATAAGGTGCTTTTATTTCTCTACTTATTTACTTATTTTTCATAATGTGATAAGTACTGGTGAACTCTCTATCCAATCCTAAAGCTATGACCCCAACACATCCTCCATCTTAAATCCCATACTCATCATTCCCCTGGTTTCTTTTCTATATAGTTTTATTTAACCTGTGTCTATTCCAGTTAAAGACATACAAAACAATGCTGCATAATGTTTAGGAATACATACATATGTACAAAAATTATAAAGAAATATATGACGATGATATATGCCAAATTCAAGAGAGTACAGAGCAGAAAATGGGGAAAGATAAGGGAGGACAGGGAAGGAAGGGAAGCAGAAGAGAGGCAGGGGAGGAAGACTATTTGTAATAAATTATTTCTTAAGTTGGATAGTAAGTACATGAGTGCTCATTATACTATGTTTACATCATTTCAGATGTCAAATATTTTGTAAGTTAAAAAAAGAAAACAAGGATGGATGAAATGATGTATGAGCCTATTGAATGTCAGATCTAATAAGTCTCTTGGAGTGGGCCTTTCAGCCCCTTCTCCTGTCAGCACTGCCCTCAGCCTCCTCTGAGAACACATCCACTGCTGGGACGTGGTGTGGCTGAGTCTGGCTGAGGAAGGCTCCTGTCAGCCCTATCCTGACAGATGTGCTCGACTAGTAGCAGGGGCCCTTTCTGGCCAACTCTCCCTTCTCCTTGCTTGTATCTGTCCTTTCAGTCAACCAGACAGAGTCAGAAATGTTCATTAATTTTTATTAACATTAAACTATTCCCATTCTACTGAATTGCCTGACATGCTTCACTTCTCAGTGGCAAGCTACTTATGAAAGATTTGCCTTTGGCCACCCACATTTCCAATTCTAACTGTTCACACTGTGCAGTACACTGGGCTTTTCAGTAGAGCTGTTGAAGGCTGTCCTGAAAGATTACTAATGCAGCTCTGTCAATCTCAAAGCCCCAGGCTGGGGAATACAGATGTTGTTGAATTGCTTTGCAAAAAATACCATCACATTCATTTTTTTCCTCCCATAATGATGGTATATATAAATAAACTGAGAGTACAGACAGGTTCTGATCTGTTGGGTGCCCCCAGCATCAAGTTCACAGAAGAAAAAGAGGACAGCTGTACAGAGAGGATGAATGTTGCCGCAAGCCCGTTTCAGAGCCTGGGTTCCTTTTACCATGTTCAAAGTGCACGAGCTCAGTCGTGGCCAAATGGATGGTTTGGCTCCCATACAGTGACTTCCACAATTCTCAGGAACAGTTTGTGAGACACATGCATAAAAAGTGGGCCCTATCAGGCTAATCTAACTACAAAAGCAGGAGAAGCCAGGGGAAAGGGATATATGTAATCTATCTTGATCTCAGAAAGCCTTAAATTCTGTCTTACAATACATATATAAAGACCTAGAAAGCTAGATCTGGACCACCTGGCTAAACACAGGCAGCCTCAACTTCCCTGTTCCTAACTTCAGTCTGCAGCTTCCTTCCTCCCAATTAGTGTGTCATAATCATTGTCAGCCTTGAACACCTTTGCTCATTTCCAAACATTTAAGGGATGTGCATGATTTTGGAGCTACATTAAAATAATCAACTGAGGGGTGGCCCGGTGGCGCACTGGATAGTGTGCCGCTTGGGAAGCACGGCGGCGCTCCCGCCCGAGGGTTCGGATCCCACGTACAGACCGGTTCCCGCTCACTGGCTGAGCGAGGTGCGGGAGCAGCGCCGAGGGTTGCGATCCCGTTGCCGGTCCCGGTCCGGTACGGGGGCGACACTGAGGGTTGCGATCCATTGCCGGACATGGAAAAAGACAAAAAAAAAAAAAAAAAAAAAAAAAAAAAAAAAAA
>NW_007737394.1:33349-40469 GCF_000696425.1 Galeopterus variegatus | reverse complement strand
AAAAAAAAAAAAAAAAAAAAAAAAAAAAAAAAAAAAAGAATCAACTGAAACTCCTATTGTTTCTTTAGGTATTTAAGGACAACAAGGAACTAGAAAGAATTTCTGCTTCTGTGTGAGGGGAACAGGGCTAGAGGGATGTGTAATTAAAATTTTCCCTTTGCCTGCTCTTCCTGGCTCACTAGAGGGTTGAATATGAGTTTTCAGGCGTCAGATTAGTCATAAGCCAAGTGCAGAAATATGATAGGAATGATTAAGAATGACCTACTGTCAGCCATGCCCCCTTCCATCTGCAACCAAGCTAGAGAAGGAACCAGCTGTGGGCCAGCACCCCCCTACCTCCATTCCCCTCCCCACCCCCTATTCCACAACATCTTAGAATGTAAAAAAAAAAAAGAAAAGAAAATAATAATTTAATTTAAAAAATGAATAACCTACCAGTTCAGAAAGTCCAATCAGAAAGGGTAGCTAAGACCACAAAGCAGCTTGGAACAGTGGAAAGAGCATGAGATAGAGTCCGAAGCTCTGAGTCTAAGTCCTAGCTGCTTAACCTACTAGCCGTATGGTCTTGGGTAAGCCACTTAACCTCTCTGAGCATCAATGCCCTCAACTATGAAAAGGGGAAAGTTATTCCCATCCTGTAAAGTGATTATAAATCTCTAATCTAAACATACAGTTTCCAGGTCATGAGGCCATCCTTGTCCACTAAATATGGCTCTGAGCTTTCTTGCTCCCAGGCCAGTGTTTCATGGCCCTTTAAAACTCCTTTTGATAAACCTAAAAATCTCATTGCTTGCTTTATTTAGTTCATTTAAACTTTCTGAATAAATTAAACATTGTGAGTAAAAATAAATCAAAACAAAGGCAACTGAACATTTTTCAACTTATATAGCTACCCCACTGTCACTGAAAATTCTATATACCCTTCAGGGCAGCAGTGGTATTTGCCAAATTATATTTGCCACCCACTCAGCAAAATAACAGATATGTACTTGGGCTCACACTAATATCTCCTCTCTGCCCCACCCATGCCTTTTATTACAATCCTTCTAGTCTTCAAAGTCAAATTCACACATTCTTCTTCCCCAAAGAATCCTCCACTGACTAGAAACTCTACTACTTGCTGATGCGGCTACCCTCCTGCAAATTCTAGTGCCAACTGCGAAGACCCTAACACACCACATACTCATGACTTAGCCTCCATGCTGCTCATAGTTTTTAGTTTTGTGTGCCCATTTAGGCTGTGCCCAGCACTCTACCTTCCCCACTCAGGGGCTGTCAGAGAAGGACAGCTGACAGAGCGCCAAAGATTTCTGTGGTCATCCTGCTCATGGCAAGAGGACAAAGCCCTTCTGAGTCCTGGTTTCCTATGGTCCTGTTGGAACACAGCCACCCATATGCTACTTATTAGTAGTGGTCTGGGTGCCTTCACAGGGACATGGTGAGTAGGTGCTTAAAACATATGCTATTTGGATTATCACAACTTCTCTGCCTAATGGAATTTATCATTTCTAATAGGATGCCAGCCTTCCTTCTTTTCTGCTAGTCTGAATTGGAGAAAATTAAGGAAGCTAGTACTTTTCCAAGAGGTTCTAGTGGTCTGCAGACAGAATTCTGGGTCCTGATCCTAGCACATGGCTCCAGCAAGGAGCTTATCTCTGTCCCTGACATTACATAATTGGAAGAGCTTCCTGCGATTTCAGTTTGGTCTCACTGGGTATTCCTGGGGTTTAGTAAGAAACTGCAGGACATTTTGTACAAATGACAGATGTTGCAATCTGGGGCATGCAACTGTTCAGGATTATAGCCTGTCTCACTTGCTTGTCAATAAGGTCCTCCCTACCCCTTTAGAGGAGGCTCTGGTTACTCTCTGCTAGTTTGGAAAACCCAGATTTTCCCTACAGATCCTGGGGAAGGCATATGGGGCTGGGACTGGGCTTATCTTGCTCACTACTGTATTCCAGCCCCTGGAATGCATTCTTAATAATAACAACAAAATAATAACAACCTAATAGCAACAGTGAACTCTTAATAGCATATATTATGTGCCAGGTACTATCCTAAATACCATACATTTATTAACTTAAATAATCCTCATAAAAATCTTACAAGGTTGGTACTGTTATTACCCCATTTGATTAAGAAATATAGACACAGAACAGTTAAGAAACTTACTCAGGAGTAAAAACTACTAAATAGCAGAGATGGGCTTTGAGTCCAGGCTATCTGAATATAAAATCTGTGCTTTTGTTTAACCAACCTGCTGTATTGCCTTCCAATAGAAATCTGGATAAAGAATAACATCACATATATAGTAATACTATCCAAAGCTAAGTTTTTATTTCATTTTTTAAGATTTTATAATTACACAATGTAAACATTTTTTGTGGCCCTTTACCAGTATGTCCCTAGCCCTCCCTGCTACACCCCACTTCTCACCTTTGGTGTCCTTGGTTCCATTCTCTCCTTTTGAAAGTTCAAGTAATCATTGTGATTGTTGTACCTTTATTTTTTTATTCAGCTCCCACTTATAAGTGAGGACATATTATTTCTCTTTCTCTACCTGGTTTATTTCACTTACATAATTTTCTCTAAGTTCATCCATGTTGCCATGAATGGCAGAATTTAATTACTTTTATGGCAGAGTAGTATTCTGTTGTGTATATATATCATATTTTCCTTATCCAATCATCTGCTAATGTACATTTAGGTTGGTTCCAACTCTTAGCTGCAATAACATGGGAGTGCAGGTATCCCTTCAACATGATGATTTCCAGTCTTTTGGTTATACACCCAGCAGCAGGACTGCTGGATGGTATGGCAGTTCTATTTGTAGTTATTTGAGGAATTTCCATACTGTTTTCCATAACGACCGCACTAATTTACAGCCCCACCAACAGTGTAGGAGGGTTCCCCTTTCTCCACATCCTTGTCAGCATTTGTTATTCTCTGTCATTTTGATAATGGCCAGTCTAACTGGCATGAGATGATATCTCAATGTGGTTTTGATGCTTAGTGATGCTGAGCATTTTTTCAACTGTCTGTTAGACATTTGTATATCTTCCTTTGAGAAATACCTACTCAGCTCCTTTGCTTTAATCAGTTATTTATTTATTTATTTATTTATTTTTACTGTGAAGTTATTTGAGTTCCTTGTATATTCTGGATATCTCTTCTTGGATGCATAATTTGTGAATATTTTCTCCCATTCTGTAGGTTGTCTATTCGCTCTGTTAACTGTTTCTTTTGCTGTGCAGAACCCTTTTAGTTGGATATAATCCCATTTATTTTTTCTTTTGTTGCCTGTGTTTTGGGGTCTGGTTCATAAAGTCTTTATCCAATCCTACTTCCTGAAGTGTTTCCCAAATATTTACTTTTAGTAGTTTTATAATTTTGGGTCTTATATATAAATCTTTAATGCATTTTGAGCTGATTTTGATATATGATGAGAGGTAGAGATCTAGTTTCATTGTTCTACACATGGATGTCCAGTTTTTCCAGCACCACTTATGGAAGCCAGTCCTCTCCCTAATGTAAGCTCCTGTTGCCCTTGTCAAATATCAGTTTGGTGCAAGGAAGTAGGTTGATTTCTGGGTTCTCTCTTCTCTTCCATTGGTCCAACTGTCTGTTTTTATGACAATACCATGCTGTTTTGTTTACTATGGCTTAGTACTATAATTAGAAGTCAGGTAACGTTATGCCTCCAGCTTTACTTGTTTTGCTCAGGTCCTTTGGCTATTTGGGTTTTTTTCCCGTTACATATGAATGCTAGAATTGTTTTTTTCTATTTCTGTGAAGAATGTCATTGGTATTATGGTGGGGACTGCATTGAAACTGTAGATTGCTTTGGGTAGTATGGACATTTACGCAATTTCTTCCAATCCAAGAGGATGGAATGTCTTTCTATTTTTTCATGTCCTCTTTAATTTCTTTCAACAGAGATTTGCTGTTCTAATTGTAGATATCTTTCATCTCCATGGTTAAATGGATTCCTAGGTATTTGATTTTGGGGGTGATTATTGTAAATGCGCTTGCTTTCTTGATGTCTTTCTCTGCTATTTTGTTATTAGAGTATAAAAAAGCTAGTGATTATGAGTGTTGATTTTGGATCTAGCAACTTTACTGAAATCACTGAACAGATCTAAAAGTTTCTCAGTAGAGTCTTTAGGTTTTTTTTTTATGTATAAGATCATGTCATCTACAAACAGGGACAGTATGACTTTGTCTTTTCCAATCTGGATGCCCTTTATTTCTTTCTCTTGCCTTATTGCTCTGGCCAGTACTTCCAAACTATGTTACATAGAAGTGGTGAGCGTAGGCATCCTTGTCTTGTTCCTGTTCTTAAGGGAAAAGCTTTCAGTTTTTCCCCATTCAGGATGACATTGGCAATTAGTTTGTCATGTATGGCATTTATTTTATTGAGATAATTTCCTTATATACCTAATTTGCTGAGAGTCTCTATCATCAAGAGATGTTGAATTTTATCAACTGCTTTGTCTGTGTCTATCAAGATAATCGTATGGTTTTTATCTTTGATTTTGTTGATGTGGTGTACCACATTTATTGACTTGTGATCCTTGCATCACTGGGACAAATCCCATTTGATCATGGTGTATATATATATATATTTTTTTATGTGTTGCTGGGTTCTGATCGCTAATATTTTGCTAAGGATTTCTGCATTGATGTTCATCAGAGATACTGGCATGTATTTATCTTCTTATGTTGTATCTTTGCTTTTGGTATCAAGGTGATGCTGGCTTCATAGAATGACTTTCGGAAAACTGCTTCTGTTTCAACTTTTTGGAATAGTTTGAAGAGAATTGGTATTAGTTCCTCTTTAAACATGTGGTAGAATTCAGCAGTGAAGCCATCCAATACTGGGCTTTTCTTTGTTGGGAGACTGCTGATTATTGCTTCAATCTCTTTGATTGCTACTGGTCTGTTCAAGTTTCCAATTTCTTCTTCATTAAGTCTTGGTAGTCTGTATACGTCCAAAAATTTATTGATTTCCTCTAGGTTTTCAAATGTTTTGGCATAGAGCTGTTTATAATGATCTCTAATGATTCTTTGTATGTCTGTGGTATTGGTTGTAATACATACTTTCTCATTTTCATGTGGGTCTTTTTTTAGTTAGTCTGGCTAATGGTTCGTCTACTTTGTTAATCTTCTCTCAAAAGCAACTTACTGTTTTATTGATCTTTTAAATTGTTTTTCAGGTCTCTATTTCATTTAGTTCTGCTCTGATCTTAATTATTTCTGTCAACTACATTTAGGATTGAATTGCTCTTGTTTTTCTAGTTCTTTGAGGTGTAGCATTAGGTTGTTTATTTGAAATCTTTCTGTTCTTTTGATGTAAGCATTTATTGCAATGAACATCCCACTTAGTACTGCCTTTGCAGTATCCCATGGATTTTGGTATGAGGTATCTTTATTTGTGTTAGTTTCAATAAATTTATTGATTTCCTGTTTTCTCCTGGACACAAAGGTTATTCACAAGTTGTTGTATAATTTCCATGTATTTGTAAAGTTTTCTGAGTTTTGCTTGTTATTTATTTGTAGTTTCAATCCATTGTGGCCTGAAAAGATATTTGAAATGTTTACAACTTTTTTTTTCCTTTTTGTCCTTTTTCATGACCAGTAACAGGATCGCAACCCTCAGTGTCGCGCCCGTACCGTGACCGGCAACGGGATTGCAACCCTCGGTGTCGCACCTGCACGGCGCTCAACCAGTGAGGGGACTGGTCTCTATATGGGATCCAAACCCTCGGCGGGAGTGCCACCGCGCTCCGAAGCGCCGCACTCTACCGAGTGCACCACCAGGCCGGCCCAGAATGTTTACAACATTTAAAAAAATTTGTTGAGACTTTTAAGATGGCGACGGGTCTGGAGCGGCCGTGCCAGGAGACAGCGCGACCCTGAGAAGTGTGTGCTGTGATACCAGAGTACTATTTGCATTTCCAAGAGCAACAAAAAATGAATAAATCCTTCAACAACGAACCTACAATGACAAACAAGCAACAACAGGTTCGAGATTTCTAGGGCCGATACAAAAGAAGACTCCTGAGAGCGCCCAAGCCCTGCTGTGGGTTCGAGTGAGCAGCCCGAGACAAAAAAGGCCAAGTAAGCCAGCAGAGACGACACAGAAACGGAGTGGAAGGCACCGGACTGGCCCAACTCTGCGAGCTCTGTGAGTCACCCCCAGTCCAGCCCCACTTGCAGGGCGAAGCCCGACTGCTCCCTGCCCGCCTGGGTCCTGCCTACCACACCAGGCTAGGTGCCCACAACAGAGCTGCCTCCATTTTCTCGGGTGGGGGCGGAGACGGCCGGCTCAGATCAGGCAGGCCAGCCATCTCTGCTTGGCGCGGCTCCACACTGAGACATGCCACTTGCTTACCTTGATGCGGGGCACCCCGGGGACTGTGGACCGGCCTGCAATCCCACTCTCCCCACGGATCTCTGATGGGGCTGGTAGCGTGGGGAGCCCCTGGCCAGCATCGGGAGGGCAGGGAAGAGGAGCCCGCCCAGATTGTCTCTCCACCACACCCTGGGCTTCGGCCCCCGGTAAATTCCCTGTTTCTGGGAGGCAGATACCATCTCTGTGGGCCTCAGTTTGGAAGAACGCCTAACTGATTTCTGGTTGGGAGAGGGGAGCCCGGAGCGCACTGTAACTGCATGGAAGCTGCCGGAGAGCACTCCCACAGGGCACCCCAGGCGACCCGTGCTGGGGGGAGTCAAAGAGGAACTGTGTGCTGTGGGACCCTCCCCGAAGGAGCTCACACCCTGCAGTTGGAGAGACTACACACCTTCTGGGCAGGGAGGGGCAGGGCACAGCTTTGATGTCTCAGCTGAAAGACGAGGTTTGCAGAAGACATGCCTCAGCCCTGTTCTGAGCGCACAGAGTGGGGAGGGGTCTGGAAAAAGGAGGCAGAGACTCGGAAAAAAATAAATAAATAACAATAATTACACACCCTGTGGGAAACCTTTGCAAAGCTCAACTGCCCCACCTAGTGCACAAAGAGGGTGAAAACGCCCCGATAGCGAGGTGCAGAACACACACACCTTACGGGACTGGCAGGGCGGTATCCACCAACCTACTAGAATTCAAAGTGACCAGAGAGCA
>NW_007737394.1:17634-28527 GCF_000696425.1 Galeopterus variegatus | reverse complement strand
ATGGGACATAATAATCAACTACATTGTATATTGACAAAATAAAAATTCAAAAAATAAAAAATAAAAAATTTGTTGAGACTTAATTTGTGACCTGTCATATGGATTATCCTGGAGAATGTTCCATGTGCTGATAAGAAGACTGTATATTTTGTTGTTTTTGGATGAAATGTTCTATAGATATCTGCCAGGTCTGTTCTATAGATATCTGATTGGTCTGAAGTGTAGTTTTAGTCCTGTGTTTCTCTGCTGATTTGTTGCCTAGATAATCTGTCCAGTGCTGAGAGAGGAGAGTTCAATACTATTATCATATTGGGGTATATATTTTTTTCTTTAGGCCTAATAGTGTGTGCTTTTCATATCTGGATGCTCCAGTGTTGGGTGCATATATATTTGTGATGGTTATATCTTCTTACTGGATAGATGCATTTATCATTATATAGTAGCCTTTTTGTCTCTTGTTATGGTTTTTGGTTTAAAGTCTGTTTTACCCAATATAAGAATAGCTACTCCTCGATTTTGGTTTCCATTTGCATGGTATATCTCTTTCCATCCCTTCATTATTCATCTGTGTGTGTTTTTACAGAATAGATGAGTCTCTTGAAGACAGCATATAGTTGGGTCTTGCTTTTTAATCCAATCAGTCAGTCTTTGTCTTTTGAGTGGGGAGTTTAATCCATTTACATTTAGGGATGTTATTGACAAGTACTGTTTTACCCCTTGCACTTTATCAATTTTTGTTTGGATGTTTTAAATATCTTTTGTTCCTTTCTTCCCCTTTAATTATTTGTCGTTGATGCTTGTTAATATTTTCAGGTGGGAAAATTTAGTTTCTTTTTCTCTTTTGCTTTTTTGTTCTACCAGTGTGTTTTGCTCTTTCTTGTATATTCATGGTAGTGATTATTGTTTTCAGATTCCAGATGTAGGACTCCCTTAAGGATTTCTGGCAGGGATTATCATGTAGAGGTGAACTCCCACAGTTTTTGATTGTCTGAAAAATACACTATTTCTGCCTCATTTCTGAAGGATAGCTTTGCTGGGTATAGTATTCTTAGCTGGAAAATTTTTCTTTTAGTATCTTAAGGTATATCATCCCATTTTCTTCTGGCTTGTTGAATTTCTGTTGAGAAGTCTGCTGTTAGTCTGATTGGGGCTCCCTTATAAGTGACCTGATGCTTTTCTATTGCTGCTTTTAGGATTGCATCTTTGTGTTTGAGTTTTGACAGATTGACTATAATGTGTCTCAGAGAGGATCTTTTTGAATTGAATCAGATTGGGGATCTTTGAGCCTCCTGGATCTGAAGGTCCATATCTCTCCCTATACCTGAGAAGTTTTGTGTTATTATTTCATTGAATAGGTTTTCAATGCCCTTTCCTTTTTCTTCCCCTTCTGGAACACCCATGATTTGTGCACTTAAAGTTGTCTGCTAGCTCTCTTAGATTTTCTTCATTTAAAAAAATTATTATTATTAATATTTGTCTACCTAGGTTATTTCAAAAAGACTGTCTTTAAGATCAGGAATTCTTTCTTCTGCTTGTTCTAGCATGCTGTTTAAGCTCTTGGTTGTGTTTTTATATGGTTGAATGAATCTTTCAGTTCTATGGGTTCTGCTACATTTCCTTATAAGGTATTAATCTTTTTGTAAATTTCCTACTTCATATCCTGGATTTCTTTTCCTCATTATGTTATGTTGTCTGAGGTATTTTCATATCTCATTGAGGTTCCTTATGATTGTTGCTCAGAATTCCTTTTCAGTCACTTTGAGGGTTTCCTTCTCTATAGCGTCTGGTATATGAGAATTACTGTATTCTTTTGGCAGTGTCATATTTTCTTGGATTTTCATATTTCTGGTATCTCTACATTGATGTCTGGTCATCTAGAAGAGAAGCTGCTTCTTTTATCACTATGGAGTGAGCTTTGAAGAGAGAGACTTCTTCTTTTTCTGGTCTCTACTGGTGACTCACCTTGTGTCAGTGCAGTCAAGTGGCTGTCAGTGTGCCTGCATGGTGGCTGTGGCAGTGAGTTGATTTTGTGCCAGTTGTGGCTGTGGCTGTGGTGGTAGCTTGGAGGACCACCAGCATGGAAATGTTTTCCACTTGCCTTCTGTCGGGCGGGGTGTGCTGCCAATGGTTCCTGCTTTGGACCCCATGCATACTCCTGCCATCTGCCCAGTAGCTAATATTTAAGAGGTACTTACTATTTGCCAAGCACTGTACCTGCATTGTCTGATTTAACCATCGTAACCTCCCTTCCTTGTAGATACCATTATCATTCCCATTTTGCAAATGAGGGGAGAATTTTAAGCATGGAGAGTTTTGCCTAAGGTCACACAGCTCATGTGAATTAGGAGATTGGTGCCCTCTAGTTTGGCCTCAACACCACTCTACCACTCCCCACTACCTCAGGTGATTCTCCCACAAAGCCTTCTTAGATGAGTTCTATCATCAGCCTGTCAACCATGTCTGCCCCTTCTGTGGAAGAAGAAATGATCCAAATGCAAAAACTTCCCTGAACAGAAAAAATCCTCTGCCCAGCATCATTATATTCTGTTTAGTTCTGATTCCCCAGAATAAGGTGAAAGCAACAGAAATATAGAGCAGTTATGACACAGGGGACAGACAACACAGCATGTCCAGACAGGCACCACTGAGGACAGAAGATGCAGGGAAAAGTTTGTTTGGGATAACTGCAGGGCTGTAGGAATATTAGTGAATAAATGGGGAAAGGGAATCTACTCCCTTCCACAGGAGAGAGTGAAAAGGAAAAAGAAAAAAAAAGGGGGGGATCCCCCCAAAGCAGCAAAATAATTTCCAAAATAATCACATCAGGAAGGCAATGAGACACAGAGGAGCAGAGACAGCCCACACAGAGAAAAAGAAAATAGAAAAAAAAAAGAGTTTTATCTGAATTTTTCAATAAAATTAAAAAGTGAAGAGAGAGGTCAGCAAAAGGTAAAGAAGGGGTCACATAATTAGAAGCCATCAATATTTTTCCCACCTACTGTAATTGCCATTTTAAAAGTACCTTCACACATACACACACACATTCTGAAATAAGCTACAAGTTGTGCAAGCTGTTCTGAGTGGCTCAGTCAATCTCGACTCCCAATTTACAAAATGGGCATTTTTGCATAACTGATTGGGAATGAAGAGAATCTTAAGAGTTGGATGGGAACTTATGGCTTCGACACATGACACATGATCTCAGATGGAGATCAGTTAGTGTTTCAATGTCTCCTGTACTATTACTGGCAGGTAATCATCTAGCCTATATTTGGGTATATCTAGTGATGGGAGCTCACTACCTTATAAAGTTGCCTATTTCATTGTTGTGGGTAGGGGGAGACTAAGACTAATGAGCACCTACTAGGTACCAGGCACTCTATCAGGCATTTTATGTGCACTGATTTCATTTAATCTTCACAAAAATCCTGTAGTTATTATCCACATTTTAAAAATGGCATAACGGAGGTACAGAAAGTGAAAAGTCACCTACTTGAAATCATACAGTTGTTGAGTGCTGAAACCAGGAATTCAGCCCTAAATTGACTCACTACAAAGTTTATATATTATCTATCACTCCATATTGCTTCTGTTTGCAAGCAACCCATGGGAGAATCTGAAATGCTGGACTAAAATCCAAATACCCTCTGTCCAATGCAATCCTCCCATCAACTAATCTAAGTACTGGCAAAATAGAAACTGAGCTTTATGGGACATAACTTGCTCTTACGAAACCAATGCTGAGTCCCTTATAGTCACTGCCTCTCTTTTTAAATGTTCACAGACTGTGTAATAATCTATTGCAGATTTCTGACAAGCTCAATGGCAATAATGACATAGAGGTTACCAGTGTGAAATCTGGAGCAAACTTGCCTGGATTCATTTCCTCCCTCTATCACTTACTAGCTATGTATCACCTTGTGAAAATTATACACTTCTATATATCTTACTTTACATATATTTAAAATGGGAATAATACTAGTACTTACTTCATAGGTTTGTTGTGAGGATTAAATTGAGTTGATGAAGGTAAAGTTCTTAGAACAGAATCATAGAGGTACTCAACAAATACTAGTTCATTATTACTTTACTGTCAGTCTTTGTTTTCCAGAATACAGTATTTTCTGTTTTGAAAACTGGTACAATCTCCTATCTATAGTGTTCTTACAGATATCCTGCAACCCATAATTTTCTCAAACTTTTCTACAGCAATTCAACTGGGGACATGTGAGAATTATTTCAGTACCTGGGGATGTTATGTTTTTAAAATAATCACACTCAAATTGTGTTAAATTACAAGCCCCATGAAAGCAGAGCTGGCTAGCATAGAGCATGAAAGAATGAATCCAGAGCAGTGAGGTGGTTTCTTACAACCTCCTATCTTTTGGCCTTGATTCCCTTTCAGTCAGGTTTATGCTCTCTTTCCCTTAACAGAAATAATTTATGTTCCTCTGTTAACACTAACTCATCTGCCTCAAACAGGGGGTTGTCAGACTATCACTTCTTTTTTCTTCTTTATTTAAACAGATTTTTAAATGTCATTGATATTCTCTTGAGCATTTAAAAATTAATTTTGACTCATTCTAGGGTTGCTGGAACTATTTTTTTGTCACTTGTTAAGTACTATATCATATGTAAAATGTATATTACCTACCCATTTGCTAGCGGCTCTTGTCTCCTTCTTTTTAAATATGAGCTCATCAAAAAGTTTAATGTAGCCACACTTGATTATTTAACTTGTTCGTCCCCTTTCTTCCCTGTAAAAAGCATTACTGAGCTTTTGGGCATCCATTTAAATTGTGCACCTGAGCCAAGGGCAGCCACTGCCAACAGCAGGAAAGAGCATGGGGACCTCAGGAACTCAAGGCAGCCCCTGCATACAGTCTGCAAGAGTGTGAGGGCCTTAAGAGCTGACAGCAGCCCTTGCATACATCCACCAAGAGTGTGGAGCACCATCACCTGGGAAGCTCACCACTGCTGTAGATACCGCTGCTGTTCAGGAAGTCTGCTACAGCCACCACCTGCACAAGGGTGGCCTGCTGCTACTGCTGCTTCAAGGGTGGCCTGCCCCACTGCCACAGCAGCCACTGTTGCCATGTAGGTGGCCTGCCAATTGCTCAACTGAATTGGCATAAGGAGGGTCACCAGCAGAGCTGGGGGAAACAGGTGAGCAAGTGCGGACCCACTACCTGGTGACCCACCCCCCAGGGGGAACTACGCTACCCCCCCCCAGTGGTAGTGCATCTGAGGGTGGGAGGTACATGTGCAGCACACGTGACTGCCATTGTGCATATATGCCATATTTTCCTTATCCAGTCATCCAGGGATGGACATTAGGTTGGTTCCAACTTTTGCCTATTATAACTAGAGCTGTGATAAATATGGGAGTACAGGCATCCCTTCAACATGATGATTTCCACTCTTTGTGTATATACCCAACAGTGAAATTGCTGGATGGGGATTGCACAGCAGTTCTATCTGTAGTAGTTTGAGGAATTTCCATACTGTTTTCCAAAATGGCTGCAAAAATTTACAGTCCCACTAAGAGTGTAGGAGTGTTCACTTTCTCTGCATCCTTGCCAGCATTTGTGATTCTCTATCGTTTTGATAATGGACAGTCTAACTGGCATAAAATGGTATCTCAATGGCATTGATTTGCATTTCCCTGGTGCTTAGTGATGTTGAGTGGTTTTTCATGTGTCTACTGCCCAATTGTGCATGTTCCTTTGAGAAATGCCTATTCAGCTCATTTGCCCATTTTTTTTTTTTTTTTTTTTTTTTTTTNAAAAAACCGGGGTGGGGAGTGGGGAAGAAGATATAACAACTATACTTCCATGAAGTTGTTACAACAAGCAAACGGAAAGGTCATTTTGGGGGGGAGGGGAGAGAGGGAGGAGGGAGGGAGGTGTTGGTGATGGACCATAATAGTCATATACAATGTATATTGACAAAATAAAAAAAAATTAAAAAATTTTTAAAAAAAAGAATTCTGTATCAATCTCTGTGAAAAAGCGTCAGAGAAGCTTCCCCACTTAAAATCCATTATACCTTACTGAACCGAAGATGTGGTATTAAGAAAACAGGTGAAGCTCAAAACAGCTTGTTTTTGGAAATTAGACGTGATATCACCCTGCAAACGACATTCAAACAGGCTTGAAATGTGTTTAGTTTATCTCTGCCAAAAACAGTCACAAAAGGTTGAGGTTGATAAGCTAGTTTAACTCTAAGGGAACAAGGGGCAGAATGTGCTTCTCACACCTACCCTGTAGGAATTCAGTTTTGCAAGTTCTATGGGGAAGACCATTGGAGGCTATGGTGAAAATGGCTTTTGAGAATTCGGTTTTAAAATGTCTGTGAAAAAGGGTCAGAAAAGCTTCCCCGCTTAGAATCAAGCAAAACTCAATAAACGGAAGATGTTGTAGTTAGAACAGAGGTCGAGCTCAAAAGAGTGTGTTTTCGGCAATTAAACACAATATCACACTGCAAATGGCATTCAAACAGTCTTCAAAAGTGTGTTGTATATCTCTGCCAAAAACACTCACTGGAGGTTGAGATTTTACGAGCAAGTTTAACTCTAAGGGATGAGGCAGAAGAATGTGCTTCTCACATCGAGCCTGTAGGAATTCAGCTTTGCATGTTCTACGGGGAAACCTATTAGACCTATGGTCGAAAAGGCTTGTGAGACTTCTGTTTCAAAATCGCTGAGAAAAACCATCAGAGTAGCTTCCCTGCTTAGAATCCAGAATACCTCACTTAACTTAAGATGTGTTATTTAGAACATATGTGGAGCTCAAAACAGCTTGTTTTCCGAAATTAGACGTGAAAACATTGCAAATGGCTTTCAAACTGCATTGAAAACAGTGTTTTATATCTCTGCCAAAAACACTCACTGAAGGTTGAGATTTTACAGGCAAGTATAACTCTAAGCGACTAGGCAGCAGAATGTGCTCCTCACATCTAGGAATTCAGGTTTGCAAGTTCTATGTGAAAGCCCATTGAAGCCTACGGGGGAAACGGCTTGTGAGACTTCTGTTTAACAATCTCTGTCAAAAAGCGTAAGAGAAGCTTCCCCGCTTAGAATCCAGCATAACTGACTGAACCAAAGATGTGGCAATTACAAGAGAAGTTGAGCTCCAGTTTGTTTTCGGAAATTAGAAGGGAAGTTACACTGCCAAAGGCATTCAAGGGCCAGCCGAGTGGCGGACTGCATAGTTCGCCGCTTGGGAGTGTGGAGGTGCTCCTGCCGTTGTTTCGGATACCTTGTGGAGACCGGTTACTGCTCCCTGGCTGAGAGCGGTGTACGCGCAACACCGACGGGTGCAATTCCGTTGCTGGTCCCCGGTATGTGCGCGACACCAAGTTTTGCGATCCCGTTACCGGTCAGTAAAAAAGACAAAAAGGAAAAAAAGAAGGCATTCAACCAGGCTTGAAAAGTGTGTTGTATATCTCTGCAAAAACACTCACTGGAGGTTCAACTTTCAGAAGCAAGTTTAACTCTAAGGGAACAGAGAGCAGAATATGCTTCTCACATCTAGCATGCAGGAATTCAGGTTTGCAAGTTCTGTTAGAAAGCTCATTGAAACCTACGTGGAAATGGCTTGTGAGACTTTTCATACAAAATCTCTGTCAAAAAGCATCAGAGAACCTTCCCAGCTTAGAATCCAGCATAACTCACTGAACCGAAGAAGTGGTAGTTAGAACAGAGGTAGAGGTCAAAAGAATTGGTTTTCGGAAATTAGACACGAAATTAAACTGCAAACGGCATTAAAACAGTCTTGAAACGTGTGTTGTATATTTCTGCCAAAAACACTCACAGAAGGTTGAGGTTTTTTTTTCTTAATTTTTTTATTTTGTCAATATACAGTGTAGTTGATCATTATGTCCCATCACCGAACCCTCCCTCCATCCTCCCTCTCACCCCACCCACCCAGGCATGTCCTTTCCATTTGCTTGTTGTAGGAACTTCAAAAAAAATTGTAGTTGTTATATCTTCCTCCCCCCCCCCCGGTTTGTGTGTGTGTGTGTGTTTGTGTGTGTGTGTATGTATGTGAGTGAATTAATTTATTTATTTTTAGCTCCCACAAATAAGTTAGAATATGTGGTATTTCTTTTTCTCTGCCTGACTCGTTTTACTTAATATTATTCTTTCAATGTCCATCCATGTTTTTGCAAATGGTAGTATTTCATTCGTTTTTATAGCTGAGTAGTATTCCATTGTGTAGATATATCACATTTTCTGTATCCACTCATCCAATGATGGACATTTGGGCTGATTCCAGCTCTTGGGTATTGTGAAGAGTCCTGCAATGAACATTGCGGAGCAGTTATATCTTCAACTTGATGATTTCCATTCCTTTGGATATATTCCCAGCATTGGGATAGCTGGGTCATATGGTAGATCTATCTGCAACTGTTTGAGGAACCTCCATACCATTTTCCATAGGGGTTGCACCATTTTGCATTCCCACCAACAATGTATAGGAGTTCCTTTTTCTCCGCAACCTCGCCAGCATTTATCGTTCAGCATCTTTTGGATTATAGCCTTCCTAACTGGAGTGAGGTGGTATCTCAGTGTGGTTTTGATTTGCATTTCCCGGATGCTGAGTGATGTTGAGCATTTTTTCATATGACTGTTGGCCATTTGTATATCTTCCTTAGAGAAATGCCTGCTTAGCTCTTTTGCCCATTTTTTGATTGGGTTGCTTGTTTTTTTCTTGTAAAGTTGTTTGAGTTCCTTATATATTCTGGATATTAGTCCTTATTAATTGTATATTCTGGATATTAGTCCTTTGTCGGATGTATATTTTGCAAATATTTTCTCCCACTCTGTTGGCTGTCTTTTAGCTCTGTTAATTGTTTCTTTTGCTGTGCAGAAACTTTTCAGTTTGATATAGTCCCATTTGTTTATTTTTCCTTTGGTTGCCCATGCTTTTGGGGTCATATTCATGAAGTCTGTGCCCAGCCCTATTTGCTGAAGGGTTTCTCCTATATTTTCTTTAATAAGTTTTATTGTTTCGAGGTGTATATTTAAAGTATAGGCTTGGTGCCTATGTCAAAGATCAAATGGCAGTAAGTGGGCGGGTTGATTTCTTGGTGCTCTATTCTATTCCATTGATCAGTGTCTCTGTTTTTATTCCAGTACCATGCTGTTTTGGTTATTATAGCTTTGTAGCATAGTTTAAGTCAGGTAGAATAATGCCTCCAGCTTTATTTTTTTTGCTCAGCATTGCTTTTGTTATTCGTGGTCTTTTGTTATTCCAAATAAATGTTTGTATAGTTCTTTCCATTTCTGAGAGAAATGTCATAGGAATTTTGATGGGGATTGCATTAAATTTGTATATTACTTTGGGTAGTATAGTCATTTTCACTATATTGATTCTTCCAATCCAGGAGCATGGGATGTCTTTCCATCTTCTTGTATCCTCTCTAATTTCTCTCAGGAGTGGTTTACAGTTCTCGTTATAGAGATTTTTCACATCCTTAGTTAGTTCAATTCCTAGGTATTTTATTTTTTTGGCGACTATTGTGAATGGGCAGGCTTTCTTGATTTCTCTTTCTGCTTGTTCACTATTGGTGAAAAGAAATGCTACTGATTTTTGTGTGTTGATTTTGTATCCTGCTACTGTGCTGAACTCTTTTATCACCTCTAAGAGTTTTTTAATAGATGATTTGGGCTGTTCAATATATAGGATCATGTCATCTGCAAACAGGGACAGTTTGACTTCATCCATTCCAATCTGGATGCCCTTTATTTCCTTCTCAATTCTGATTGCTCTGGCTAATACTTCCAAAACTATGTTGAATAGGAGTGGTGAGAGTGGGCATCCTTGTCTGGTTCCTGTTCTTAAAGGAAAAGCTTTCAGTTTTTCCCCATTCAGGATGATATTGGCAGTGGGTTTATTATATATGGCTTTGATTATGTTGAGATACTTTCCATCTATACCTAATTTATAAAGGGTCTTTATCATGAATGAGTGTTGGATTTTATCAAATGCTTTTTCGGCGTCAATAGAGATGATCATATGGTCCTTGTGTTTGATTTTATTAATATGGTGGATCACATTTATTGATTTGCGTATGTTGAACCAACCTTGCTTCCCTGGGATGAATCCCACTTGATCGTGATGAATGATCTTGCATATGTGTTGTTGTATTCTGTTTGCTAATATTTTATTGAGGATTTTTGCATCAATATTCATCAAGGATATCGGCCTGTACTTTCACATCCTTGGTTAGCTCAATTCTTAAGTATTTTATTTTTTGGTGGCTATTGTGAATGGGCAGGCTTTCTTGATTTCTCTTTCTGCATGTTCACTATTGGCGAATAGAAATGCTACTGATTTTTGTGTGTTAATTTTGTATCCTGGTACTGTGCTGAACTCATTTATCACCTCCAATAGTTTTTTTGTAGATGATTTGGGCTGTTCAATGTATAGGATCATGTCATCTGCAAACAGGGACAGCTTGACTTCATCCTTTCCAATCTGGATGCACTTTATTTTTTCCAATCTGGATGCCCTTTATTTCCTTCTCTTTTCTGATTGCTCTGGCTAATACTAACAATACTATGTTGAATAGGAGTGGTAAGAGTGGGCATCCTTGTCTGGTTCCTGTTCTTAAAGGAAAAGCTTTCAGTTTTTCCCCATTCAGGGTGATATTGGCGGTGGGTTTATTATATATGGCTTTGATTATGTTGAGATACTTTCCGTCAATGCCTAATTTATAGAGGGTCTTGGTAATGAATGAGTGTTGGATTTTATCAAATGCTTTTTTGGCATCAATAGAGATGATCATATGACTCTGCTGCTTCTTTGCCTATTTTATCTGTCCAATATTGACAGTGGGGTGTTCAGGTCCCCTGCTATTATGGTATTAGTGTCTATTTCCTTTTTT
>NW_007737394.1:7939-15818 GCF_000696425.1 Galeopterus variegatus | reverse complement strand
GTTCATTTTGGCAGGGAGTTTCACTCAGGTCTTGGACCTCTGCGGGGTGCCTCCACTCTGGCCAGCTATAACTCTACTACGCTGCTGGTTTCCACTCTGCTGGTCCCACAATGTATGTGTGTTCTGCACCTCGCTATCTGGGCGTTTTTCCACTCTGTGTGCACAAGGTGGGGCTGTTCAGCCTTGGAAAGGGGGCCCA
This sequence comes from Galeopterus variegatus, assembly GCF_000696425.1. Lineage (NCBI taxonomy): Eukaryota > Metazoa > Chordata > Mammalia > Dermoptera > Cynocephalidae > Galeopterus > Galeopterus variegatus. The sequence goes on along the minus strand of NW_007737394.1, from coordinate 15,619 downwards.
CAGGGTGTGTAATTTTTTTTTCCCTGAGACTTGGCCTCCATTTGCGGGACCCCTCCCCACTCTGTGTGCTCATTACAGGGCTGAGGCATGTCTTCTACAATCCTTGTCTATCAGCTGGGACATCAAAGCTGTGCCCTGCCCCGCCCTGCCCAGGAGGAGTTTCAATTGTCTTGTGGGTACACTTTGAGTGCATTTGTGGCCCTGGATAAGTCCTCCTCTGGATCTCTCACTTTCTTCCCGGTGCTGGGGCTATCTGTGTAGTAAAGTTATCTCCAACTCCAGGGTGTGAGCTCCACAGGTGAGGTACCCACAGCACACAGTTCCTCTTTGAATCCCCCCAGCATGGGTTGACCCAGGCGCCCTCTGGGAGTGCTCTCCGGCAACTTCAATCCAGCTCCAGAATGCCCCGGGCTCCTCTCCCCAAACACAAATCAGTTTGGGGTTCTTCCGAACTGAGGGCCTTGGAGATGGTATCTGCCTCCCGGAAACAGTAAGTTTACCTGGGGCCAAAGCCCAGGGTGTGGTGGAGTGACAGTCTGGGCGGGCTCGACTCCACAGCCCTCCCGATGCTGGCTGGGGGCTCCCCACGTCACCAGCCCCGTCAGAGATCCGCGGGGGGAGTAGGATTGTAGGCAGGTCCACAGGCCCCGGGGGGCCCCACTTCAAGGTACGGAAGTGGCCCATCTCAGTGAGGAGCTGCGCCAAGTCAAGGAGCTGTCTCAGCCCACACCCGAAAACTGGAGGCAGACCTGTTGCCGCGGCATAGCCTGGTATGGGAGGTGGGAGCCAGGCAGGTGAGAGCCGGGCGGGTGGAAGCCAGACGGGATTTACCCTGCAAGTGGGGCTGGACTGGGGGTGATTCACAGAGCTCACAGAGTTGGTCCGGTCTGGCGCCTTCCACTCCATTTCAGTGTCATCTCTGCTGACTTACTTGGCCTTTGTTGTCTCGGGGTACTCGCTTGATCGTGGCAAAGGTTGAGCTTTTTAAGCATGTTTAACTATTAGTGAACAAAGGGAAGAATGTGCTTCTCACATCTACCCTGTAGTAATTCAGGCTTGCAAGTTCTATGGGAAAGCCCATTGGCACATATGGTGAAAATGCCTTTGAGAATTCTGTTTTAAAATCTCTGAGAAAAAGCATCAGTGAAGCTTCCCCTCTTAGAATCCTAATACATCACTGAACCAAAGAAGTGGTAGTAAGAACAGAGGTAGAGCTCAAAACAGTTTGTTTTCAGAAATTAGACGTGAAATCACACTGAAAATGGCATTCAAACAGGCTTGAAAAGTGTGTTGTATATCTCTACGAAAATCACTCACTGAAGGTTGAGTTTTTACAAGCAAGTTTAACTCTACGGGATCATGCAGCAGAATGTACTTCTCACATCTACCCTGTAGGAACTCAGGTTTGCAAATTCTATGTGAAAGCCCATTGAAGCCTATGGGGGGAACGGCTTGTGAGACTTCTGTTTCAAAATCACTGTGAAAAAGCGTCAGAGAAGCGTGCCTGCTTAGAATCCAATATAAATCACTGAACCGAAGAAGTGGTAGTTAGAAAAGAGGTAGAGGTCAAAAGTTGGTTTCGGAAATTAGACGTGATATCACACTGCAAAGAGCCTTCAAACAGGCTTGAAAAGTGTGTTCTGTATCACTACCAAAAAGATTCACTAGAGGTTGAGCTTTTATAAGCAACTTTACCTCTAAGTGAGCAGGCAGAATAATGTGCTTCTCACATCTAGCCTGTAGGAATTCAGGTTTGCAAGTTACATGGGGAAGCAGAATGGAGCCTATGGTGTAAAAGGTTTGCGAGAATTGTGTATCAAAATCTCTGTGAAAAAGCGACAGAGAAGATTCCCAGCTAAGAATCCAACATACCTCACTAAACTGAATAAGTGGTATTTAGAACAGAGGAGGAGCTCAAAAGTGTTTGCTTTCGGAAATTAGAAGGGACATGACACTGTAAACGGCATTCAAAGAAGCTTAAAAAGTGTGTTGTATATCTCTGCCAAAAACACTGACTGGAGGTTCAGCTTTGACAAGCAAGTTTAACTCTAAGGTAGCAGACAGCAGAATTTGCTTCTCACATCAAGCCAGTAGGAATTCAGCTTTACAAGTTCTATGTGGAAGCCCATTAGACAATAGGGTGGAAATGGCTTGTGAGACTTCTGTTTCAAAATCTCTTTCAGAAAGCGTCAGAGAAACATGCCCGCTTAGAATCCAGCATAACTCACTGAACCAAACATGTGGTTGTTAGAAGAGAGATAGAGCTCAGAGGAGTTTGTTTTCGGAAATTAGAAGCAAAATCACACTGCAAATGGCATTCAAGCGGGCTTGAAAAGTGTGGCGTATATCTGTGCCAAAAAAACTCACTGGATGTTCAGCTTTTACAAGCAAGTTTAACTCTAAGAGAGCAAAGGAGAGAATGTTATTTTCACAACTAGCCTGAAGGAATTCAGGTTTGCAAGTTATATAGGAAAGCCCACTGGAGCATACGGAGAAAATGGCTTTTGAGAGTTCTGTTTTAAAATCTGTGTGAAAAAGCGTCAGAAAATCTTCCCTGCTTAGAATGCAGATTAACTTACTGACCCAAAGAAATGGTAATAAGAACAGTGTTAGATCTCAAAACAGTTTGTTTTCGGATATTAGACTCAAAATCACACTGCAAACAGCATTCAAACAGGCCTGAATAGTGCGCTGGATATCTCTGCCAAAAACACTCACTGGAGGTTCAGCTTTTACAAGCAAGTGTAACTGTAAGGGAACAAGCAGCAGAATGTGGTTCTCACATCTACCCTGTAGGAATTCAGCTTTGCAAGTTCTATGGGGAAGCCCTTTAGAGCCTATGGTGGAAGTTACTTTTGAGTCTTCTGTTTGAAAATCGCTCTGAAAAAGCGTCAGAGAAGCTTCCCCACTTAAAATACAGCATAACTCACTAAACTAAAGATGTTGTAGTTAGAACAGAGGGAGAGCTCAAAAGAGTTTGTTTTAGGAAATTACACGTTATATAACAATGCAAACAGCATTCAAACAGGCCTCAAACGTGTGTTGTATATCTCAGCCAAAAACACTCACTGGAGATTGAGCTATTACAAGCTAGATTAAGTCTAAGGAAGCAGGCAGCAGAAGGTGCTCCTCACATCTAGCCTGTAAAAATTCAGGTTTGCAAGATCCAGGGAGAAACCCATTGGAGACTACGGTTGAAATGGCTTGTGAGACTTCTGTTTCAAAATCTTTGACAAAAAGAGTCACAGAAGCTTCCCTGCTGAGAATCAAGCATAACTCACTAAACCGAAAATGTGGTAGTTAGAAGACAGGAAGAGCTCAGAGGAGTTTGTTTTCGGAAATGAGAAGCGAAATCAAACTGCAAACGGCATTCAAGCAGGCTTCAGAAGTGTGGTGTACATCTCTGCAAAAACACTCACTGAAGGTTCAGTTTTTACAAGCAAGTTTAGCACTAAGGGAACGGAGAGCAGAATGTGCTTCTCACATGTAGAGTGTAGGAATTCAGGTTTGCAAGTTCTATGTGAAAACCCATTGAAGCCTATCAGGGAAACGGCTTTTGAGACTTCTGTTTCAAAATCTCTTTCAAAAATCATCAGAGAAGCTTCCACGGATACAATCCAGCATAAATCACTGAATCGAATTTGTGATAGTTAGAAGACAGGTAGAGATCAAAAGGTATTTTTTTTCCAGAAATTAGAAGCGAAATCACACTTCAAATGGCATTCAAGCATTCTTGAAAAGTGTGGTGTATATCTCTGCCAGAAACACCCACTGGAGGTTTAGCTTTTACAAGCAAGTTTAACTCTAAGGTAACAGAGAGCAGAATGTGCTCCTCCATCTATCCTGTGAGGATTCAGCTTTGCAATTTCTATGTGAAAGACCATTGAAGCCTATGGGGGAAACGGCTTGTGAGACTTCTGTTTCAAAATCTCTGCCAAAAATCATCAGAGAAGCTTCCCTGCTTATAATCCAGCATACCTCACTGAACCGAAGATGTGGTAGTTAGAAGACAGGTAGAGCTCAAAGGAGTATGCTTTCGGAGATTAGAAGCAAAATCACACTACAAACGTCATTCAAGCAGTCTTGAAAAGTGTGGTGTATAACTCTGCCAAAAACACTCACTGGAGGTTGAGTTTTACAAGCAAGTTCACCTCTAAGGGAACAGAGAGCAGAATGTGCTTCTCACATGTAGCCTGTAGGAATTCAGGTTTGCAAGTTCTATGTGAAAGACCATTAAAGCCTGTGGGGCAATGGCTTGTGAGACTTCTGTTTCAAAATCTCTGTCAAAAAGCATCAGAGAAGCTTCCCCACATGGAATCCAGCTTAACTCACTGAACCGAAGACGTGATAGTTAGAAGACAGTTAGAGCACAGAGGAGTTTCTTTTCAGAAATTAGAAGCAAAATCACACTGCAAACGGCATTCCAGCAGCTTGAAAATTGTGGTGTCCATCTCTGCCAAAAACACTCACTGGAGATTCAGCTTTTACACGCAAGTTTAACTCTAAGGGAACAGAGAGCAGAATGTGCTTCTCACATCTACCATGTAGGAATTCAGGTTTCCAAGTTCTATGTGAAAGCCCATTGAAGCCTATGGGGAACCGGCTTGTGAGACTTCTGTTTCAAAATCTCTGTCACAAAGCGTCAGTGAAGCTTCCCCACTTAGAATCCAGCATAACTCTTTCAACCGAAGATGTGTTAGTTAGTAGACAGGTAGATCTCAGAGGAGTTTGTTTTTGGAAATTAGAAGCGAAATCACACTGCAAACAGCATTCAAGCAGTCTTGAAAAGTGTGGTGTATATCTCTGCCAAAAACACTCACTGGAGTTTCAGTTGATAGAAGCAAGTTTAACTCTAAGGGAACAGAGAGCAAATTATGCTTCTCACATCTAGCCTGTAGGAATTCCAGTTTGCAAGTTCTATGTTAAAGCCCATTGAAGCCTATGGGGGAAATGGCTTGTGAGACTTCTTTTTCAAAATCTCTGTCAAAAAGCGTCAGAGAAGAGGTTCTAAGATGGTGACGGGTCTGGAGTGGCCGTGCCAGGAGACAGCACGATCCTGAGAAGTATGCCCTGTTATACCAGAGTACTATTTGCATTTCCAAGAGCAACAGAAAATGAATAAAACTTTCAACAACTAACCTACATCGACAAATAAGCAACAACAGGTTCGAGGTTTTAGGGCCGACACAAGAGAACTCTCCTTACAGTGCCCAAGCCCTGCTGCGGGTACGAGCGAGCAGCCCAAGACAACAGAGGCTGAGTAAATCAGCTGAGACGACACCAAAACGGAGTGGAATGTGCCGGACTGGCCCAACTCTGCGAGCTCTGTGAGTCACCCCCAGCCCAGCCCCACTTGCGGGGCAAAGCCCGACTGCTCCCCGCCCAACTGGCTACCGCCTACCACACCAGGCTAGGCGCCCACAACAGAGCTGCCTCCATTTTCTTGGTTGGGGGCGGAGACGGATGGCTTAGTGCAGACAGGCCATCCATCTCTACTTGGCGTGGCTCCGCACTGAGACGTGCCATTTACTTACCTCGACGTGGGACACCTCGGGGCCTGTGGACCGGCATAAAATCCCACTCTCCTCGCGGATCTCTGACTGGGCTGGTAGCGTGGTGAGTCCCCGGCCAGCGTCGGGAGGGCAGGGAAGAGGAGCCCACCCAGATCATCTCTCCACCACAACCTGGGCGTCGGCCCCAGGTAAACTCTGTTTCCGGGAGGCAGATTCCATCTCTGGGTGCCTCAGTTTGGAAGAACCCCTAACTGATTTCTGGTGGGGAGAGGGGAGCCCGGAGTGCCCTCGAGCTACATTGAAGCTAATAGAGAGCTCTCCCAGAGGGCCAAACCGTGCTGGGGGGAGTCAAAGAGGAACTGTGTGTGAAGGACCCTCCCCTGAGGAGTTCACTCCTGGCAGTGGGAGAGACTGGACACCTGCTGGGCAGGGCGTTGCAGGGCACAACTTTGATGACTCAACTGAAAGACAAGGTTTGTAGAAGACATGCCTCAGCCCATTTCTGAGCACACAGAGTGGGGAGGGGTTGGGCAAAAGGAGGCGGAGTCTCAGAAATAAATAAATAAAGATAGAACAACTATTACACACCTGCGGGAACCCTTTGCAAGGCTCAATAGCCCCATCTAGTGGACACAGAGTGTGAAAACACCCCAATAGCAAGGTGCAGAACACACACACCTTACGGGACTTGAAACAGAGGTCCAAGATCCGAGTGAAAATCCCTGCCAAAATGAACAAACACCCAAAAAGAGATACCAGAAATGCAAAAAACCAAGAAAGTACACCACCAAAAGTTAATAAATCTCAAAATCTAGATCCTATAGAACAAGAAGCCCTTGAAATGAAGGACAGGGAATTTCCAGTGTTAATCCTAAAGAGGGCTCGATAGCGCCATCTACTGTCGGAAGTCCAAGATTCGAGAGAAAATCCCTGCCAAAATGAATAAACATCCAAAAAGAAATGCAAAAAACCAAGAACATACACCACCAAAAGTCAATAATTCTCAAATTCTAGATCCTATAGAACAAGAAGCCCTTGAAATGAATGACAGGGAATTTCGAGTGTTAATCCTAAAGAGGCTGAATGAGATACAAGAAAACACAGCTAGACAGCATGATGAAACCAGGAAAAACATACAGGAGCTGAAAGAGGAAATGTACAAGGAAATCATTGTCATAAAAAAAAATGTAGCAGAACTTGCCGAACTGAAGAAGTTATTCAGTGAAATAAAAAACACATTGGAGAGTTTAACTAGCAGGATAACGGAAGTTGAAGAGAGAACCTCGGTTCTTGAAGATGGGCTCTTTGGAATAATACAAGCAGACAAGAAAAAAGTATCAAAGATATCGAAGAAAATCTGAGAGAGATATTAGACAACCTTAAGCGCTCAAATATCCGAATCATGGGTATTTCAGAAGGGGAGGAAAAAGGTGAATGTATTGAAAACATATTCAACAAAATAGTGGCAGAAAACTTCCCAGACATAAGAAAAACCACAGATCTACAGATCCAAGAAGCTCAACGATCTCGTATTCAACCCAAAAAGGGCTTCACCAAGGCATATTATAGTCAAAATGGCAAAACTCAAGGACAAAGAGAGAATCTTGAAAGCTGCAAGAGAGAAGCGTCAAACCACCTATAAGGGAGCTCCAATCAGGTTAACATCAGATTGCTCAGCACAAACCCTAAAGGCTAGAAAGGAATGGGATGATATATTCAAAATACTAAAAGACAAAGTTTGCCAGCCAAGAATACTCTACCCTGCAAGGCTGTGCTTCCGAAATGAAGGGCAAGTAGTATATTTCTCAGACAAACAAAAACTTTGGGAGTTCATCACCACACGACCACCCTTACAAGTAATTCTCAAGGGAGTACTGGGATTGGATCCTGGAAGATAACTACCCTGGCCATAACAATCCACGTAAAATAAAAACCCACTACTATAATAAAAATGACAATCATGAAAAGAATACAAACGAACAAAATCACTAGAGGCAACCGCAGGAACCAAAAGACACAGAAAACAAATAGCAAAACAGAAAGCAAGGAACAAAAAACACCTAAGAAAACCAAAAAAATAATTAAATGCTAGGAATAGAGCAACATCTCTCAATAACAACTCTTAATGTAAAGGGTTTAAATTCCCCAATCAAAAGAAACAGATTGG
>NW_007737394.1:2820-7595 GCF_000696425.1 Galeopterus variegatus | reverse complement strand
CCATACTACCCAAAGTGATATACAAATTTAATGCAATCCCCATCAAAATTCCTATGACATTTCTCACAGAAATGGAAAGAACTATACAGTTATTTATCTGGAATAACAAAAGACCACGAATAGCCAAAGCAACGCTGAGCAAAAAAAATAAAGCTGGAGGTATTACTCTACCTGACTTTAAACTATACTACAAAGCTATAATAACCAAAACAGCATGGTATTGGTATAATAACAGAGACTCTGATCAATGGAATAGAATAGAGCACCCTGAAATCAACCCATGCACTTACTGCCATTTGATCTTCGACAAAGGTATCAAGTCTATTCACTGGGGTCGGGACTCCCTCTTCAGCAAAGGGTGCTGGGATAACTGGTTATCCATTTGCAGGAGATTGAAACTAGACCCACATCTCTCACCATGTACTAAAATCAACTCAAAATGGATCAAGGATTTAAATATACACCCCTAAACAATAAAACTTATTAAAGAAAATATAGGAGAAACCCTTCAGCAAATAGGGCTGGGCACAGACTTCATGAATATGACCCCAAAAGCATGGGCAACCAAAGGAAAAATAAACAAATGGGACTATATCAAACTGAAAAGTTTCTGCACAGCAAAAGAAACAATTAACAGAGCTAAAAGACAGCCAACAGAGTGGGAGAAAATATTTGCAAAATACATGTCTGACAAAGGACTAATATCCAGAATATATAAAGAACTCAAACATCTTTACAAGAAAAAAACAAGCAACCCAATTAAAAAATGGGCAAAAGAGCTAAGTAAGCATTTCTCTAAAGAAGATATGCAAATGGCCAACAGTCATATGAAAAAATGCTCAACATCACTCAGCATCCGGGAAATGCAAATCAAAACCACACTGAGATACCATCTCACCCCAGTTAGGATGGCCAAAATCCAAAAGACACCGAAAGATAAATGCTGGCGTGGTTGCGGAGAAAAAGGAACTCTCTTACATTGTTGGTGGGAATGCATAATGGTGCAACCCCTATGGAAAATGGTTTGGAGGTTCCTCAAACAGTTGAAGATAGATCTGCCATATGACCCAGCTATCCCACTGCTGGGTATATATCCAAAGGAATGGAAATCATCAAGTCAAAGTTATACCTGTTCCCCAATGTTCAATGCAGCACTCTTCACAATAGCCAAGAGCTGGAATCAGTCCAAATGTCCATCATCGGATGAGTGGATACGGAAAAAGTGGAATATCTACACAATGGAATACTACTCAGCTATAAAAACGAATGAAATACTGCCATTTGCAACAACATGGGTGGACCTTGAAACAATAATATTAAGTGAAACGATTCAGGCAGAGGAAAAAAATACAACATGTTTTCAATTATAGGAGGGAGCTAAAGGTGAATGAATCAACTCACACACATACATACATACACAAACACACACCCCCAATCTGACACACACACAAAAACAACAAACAACAATAACAAAAAAACCGGGGGGGGGGGAGAGGAAGATATAACAACCACAATTTTTTTTGAAGTTCTTACAACAAGAAAATGGAGGAGAAACACCTGGGTGGGAGGAGGGAGAGGGAGGAGGGAGAGAGGTTTCGGTGATGGGACACAATAATCAACTACATTGCATATTGACAAAATAAAAATAATTTTAAAAAAGCGTCAGAGAAGCTTCCCCTCTTAGAATACAGCACAACACACTGAACTGAAGATGTGGTAGTAAGAAGACAGGTAGAGCTCAGAGAAATTTGATTTTCGAAATTAGAAGCGAAATCACAATGCAAACGGCATTCAAGCAGGCTTGAAAACTGTGGTATATATCTCTGCCAAAAACACTCACTGGAGATTCAGCTTTTCCAAGCAACTTTAACACTAAGGGAACAGAGAGCAGAATGTGCTTCTCACATCTAACATGTAGGAATTCAGGTTTGCAAGTTCTATGTGAAAGCCCATTGAAGCCTACGGGGGAAACGGCTTGAGACATCTGTTTCAAAATCTCTGTCAAAAAGCGTCAAAGAAGCTTCCCTGCTTAGAAACAGGCATAACTCACTGAACCGAAGCTGTGGTAGTTAGAACACAGGTAGAGCTAAGAACACTTTGTTTTTGGAAATGAGACGCGAAATCACATTGCAAATGGCCTTCAAGCAGGCTTGAAAATTGTGGTGTATATTTCTGCCAAAAACAATCATTGGAGGTTCAGCTTTTACAAGCAACTTTAGATAGTTAGAAGAGAGGTAGAGCTCAGAGCATTTTGTTTTCGGAAATTAGGAGCCAAATCACACTGCCAACGGCATTCAAGCAAGCTTGAAAAGTGTGCTGTATATCTATACCAAAAACACTCACTGGAGGTTCAGCTTTTCCAAGCAACTTTATCTCTAAGGGAAGAGAGAGCACAATGTGCTTCTCATATCTAGTATGTAGGAATTCAGGTTTGCAAGTTCTATGTGAAAGCCCATTGAAGCCTATAGGGGAAATGGCTTGTGAGACTTCTATTACAAAATCTCTGTCAAAAAGGGTCAGAAAAGCTTTCCCACTTAGAAACCAGCAAAAATCACTGAAGCGAAGATGAGGCACTGACAAAAGAAGTTGAGCTCCAAACAGTTTGTTTTCGGAAAATAGAACAGAAATCACACTGCAAACGGCATTCAAACAGGCTTGAAAAGTGTGGTGTATAACTCTGCCAAAAACACTCCCTGGAGGTACAGGTTTTCCAAGCAACTTTGACTCTAAGGGAACAGAGAGCACAATGTGCTTCTCACATCTAGCATGTAGGAGTGCAGGTTTGCAAGTTCTATGTGAAAGCCCATTGAACTCTATGGGGGAAACGCCTTGTGAGACTTGTTTCAAAATCTCTGTCAAACAGCGTCAGAGAGGCTTCCCCGCTTAAAATCTGGCATAACTCACTGAACAAAAGATGTGGCAGTGACAAGAGAAGTTGAGCTCCAAACAGTTTGTTTTCGGAAATTAGAAGCAAAATCACACTGCAAACGGCATTCAAGCAGGCTTGAAAAGTGTGGTGTATAACTCTGCCAGAAACACTCACTGGAGGTTCAGCATTTCCAAGCAACTTTAACTGTAAGGGAACAGAGAGTGCAATGTGCTTCTCACATCTAGCATGTAGGAGTTCAGGTTTGCAAGTTCGATGGGAAAGCCCATTGAAGCCTAGGGAGGAAACGGCTTGTGAGACTTCTGTTTCAAAATCTCTGTCAAACAGCGTCAGTGAGGCTTCCGGGCTTAGAATCCAGCATAACTCACTGATCAGAAGATGTGGCAGTGACAAGAGAAGTTGAGCTCCAGTTTGTTTCTGGAAATTAAAAGCGAAATCACACCTGCAAATGGCATTCAAGCAGGTTTAAAAACTGTGCTGTATATTTCTGCCAAAAACACTCACTGGAGGTTAAGCTTTTCCAAGCAACTTTAACTTTAAGGGAACAAAGAGCACAATGTGCTGCTCACTTCTAGCATGTAGGAGTGCAGGTTTGCAAGTTCTATGTGAAAGCCCATTAAAGCCTAGGCGGGAAAGGGCTTGTGAGACTTCTGTTTCAAAATCTCTGTCAAAAGGCGTCAGAGAAGCTTCCCCGCTTAGAATCCAGCATAACTCACTGATCTGAACCTGTGGCAGTTACAAGAGAAGATGAGCACCAAACAGTTTGTTTTCAGAAATTAGAGGCTAAATCACGCTGCAAACGGCGTTCAAGCAGGCTTGAAACGTGCGGTGTATATCTCTGACAAAAATATTCCCTGGAGCTTCAGCTTCTACAGGCCACTTTAACTCTAATGGAACAGAGAGGAGAATGTGCTTCTCACATCTAGCATGTAGGAATTCAGGTTTGCACGTTCTAAGGGAATACCCATTGAAGCCTATGGGGGAAATGGCTTGTGAGACTTCTCTTACAAAATCTCCGTTAAAAAGCGTCAGAGAAGCTTCCCCGCTTAAAATCCAGCATAATTCACTTATCCGAAGCTGTGGCAGCTACAAGAGAAGTTGAGCTCCAAACAGTTTGTTTTCGGAAATTAGAAGCAAAAGGCGTCAGAGAAGCTTCCCTGCTTAGAATCCAGCATAACTCACAGAACTGAAGCTGTGGCAGTTACAAGAGAAGTTGAGCTCCAAACAGTTTGTTTTCAGAAATTAGAGGCTAAATCACACTGCAAACGGCGTTCCAGCAGGCTTGAAACGTGCGGTGTATATCTCTGACAAAACCACTCCCTGGAGGTTCGGCTTCTACAGGCCACTTTAACTCTAAGGGAACAGAGAGCAGAATGTGCTTCTCACATCTAGCATGTAGGAATTCAGGATTGCAAGTTCTATAGGAAAGCCCATTGAAGCCTATGGGGGAAACGGCTTGTGAGACTTCTCTTTCAAAATCTCTGTCAAAAGGCGTCAGAGAAGCTTCCCTGCTTAGAATCCAGCATAACTCACAGAACTGAAGCTGTGGCAGTTACAAGAGAAGTTGAGCTCCAGTTTGTTTTCAGAAATTAGAGGCTAAATCACGCTGCAAACGGTGTTCAAGCAGGCTTGAAACGTGCGGTGTATATCTCTGACAAAACCACTCCCTGGAGGTTCGGCTTCTACAGGCCACTTTAACTCTAAGGGAACAGAGCGCAGAATGTGCTTCTCACATCTAGCATGTAGGAATTCAGGTTTGCACGTTCTATGGGAAAACGTAGTGAAGCCAATGGGGGAAACGGCTTGTGAGACTACTCTTTCAAAATTTCTGTCAAAAAGGGTCAGAGAAGCTTCCCCACTTAGAATCCAGCATAACTCACGGAACTGA
>NW_007737394.1:0-1257 GCF_000696425.1 Galeopterus variegatus | reverse complement strand
CCTGCTTATAATCCAGCATAACTCACTGAACCGAAGCTGTGGCAGTTACAAGAGAAGTTGAACTCCAAACGGTTTGTTTTCGGAAATTAGAATTGAAATCACGCTGCAAACGGCATTCAAGCAGGCTTGAAAATTGTGGTGTCTATATTTGCCAAAAACACTCCTTGGAGCTTCAGATTCTACAGGCCACTTTAACTCTAAAGGAACAGAGAGCAGAATGTGCTTCTCACATCTAGCATGTCGGAATTCGTGTTTGTAACGTCTATGTGAAAGCCCATTGAAGCCTAAGGGGGAAATGGCTAGTGAGACTTCTGTTTCAAAATCTTTGTCAAAAAGCGTCAGAGAAGCTTCCCCGCTTAGAATCCAGCATAATTCACTGAACCAAAGCTGTGGCAGTTACAAGAGAAGTTGAGCTCCAAACAGTTTGTTTTTCGAAAATTAGAAGCCAAATAACCCGGCAAACGGCGTTCAAGCAGGCTTGAAACGTGCGGTGTATATCTCTGACAAAACCACTCCCTNATAACTCACTGAACTGAACCTGTGGCAGTTACAAGAGAAGATGAGCACCAAACAGTTTGTTTTCGGAAATTAGAAGCCAAATCACGCTGCAAAAGGCATTCAAGCAGGCTTGAAAAGTGTGGGGTATATCTCTGCCAAAAACACTACGTGGATGTGCAGCTGCTACAGGCCAATTTAACTCTAAGGGAACAGAGAGCAGAATGTGCTTCTCACATCTAGCATGTAGGAATTCAGGTTTGCAAGTTCTAAGAGAAAGCCCATTGAAGCATATGGGGGAAACGGCTTGTTAGACTTCTGTTTCAAAATCTCTTTCAAAAAGCGTCAGAGAAGCTTCCCTGCTTATAATCCAGCATAACTCACTGAACCGAAGCTNCTCCAAACAGTTTGTTTTCAGAAATTAGAATTGAAATCACGCTGCAAACAGCATTCAAGCATGCTTGAAAAGTGTGCTGTATGTCTCTGCCAAAAACACTCACTGGAGTTTCCCCTTTTCAAACCAACTTTAACTCTAAGCGAACAGGGAGCAAAATGTGCTTCTCACATCTAGCATGTACTATTTCAGGTTTGCATGTTTTATGGGAAAGCCTATTAAAGCCTATGGGGGAAACGGCTTGTGAGACTTCTCTTTCAAAATCTCTGTCAGAAAGCGTCAGAGAAGCTTCCCCGCTTAAAATCCTGCATAACTCACTGAACCCAAGCAGTGGCAGTTACAAGAGAAGTTGAGCTCCAAACAGTTTG
>NW_007737393.1:52693-53529 GCF_000696425.1 Galeopterus variegatus | reverse complement strand
CTCCCTGACACTCCAACCCCTTCTCAAACGACGCCCCCTACCAGCAGGAAGTAGCCAGAAAGAGAAACGTCGCCCTTTTCCTAACAAAACAAAAAGGGAGGAATATCAGGCCATATGAGAACCCTTTCAGCCACGCCCCATCATGGCGCTGGCTACCCTTCTCTTCTGCCTTCTCCTTCCCACCAGCACCACAATAACTTCCCACCGTCGCGAATCACACGCCAATCAGCACAGGCTCCCTGCTCCTGGCCCCTTAGCAACGCAATCCATCCAATCCCCGAACGTCCCGTGTCCTCAGCAAACCTATCAGCTCTCTTCTAACCCTATAAAACCAGATGTGCCCGCTGAATAAAAAACCTTCTCCGGTGAGCTGCCTTGTATTTGTGTCTCATCCTTTAACTGGTGCTGAATTTTATTCCTTTCAGGAAGAGTTTGAGAAAGATTGATGTTAATTCTTCATTAAATGTTTGGTAGAATTCACCAGTATTATGATCTGGCTGTTGGAATATTCTGTTTCTTCCTGAGTCAGTTTAGGTAATTTCTGTTCAAGGCATTTGTCCATTTCTGCTGGTTATCTAACTTGTTGGCATACAGTTATTCATAGTATGGTCTTATAGTCCTTTTTATTATTTCTTCACATGGCTTTGAATTACTGTCTAGCTTTCTTTCATTTTGACCTGATGGACTTCCTTTAGCACTTTTTTTTTTTTTTTTTTTTTTTTTTTTCGTGACCGGTAAGGGGACCGCAACCCTTGGCTTGATGCCGCCTGCACCGCAGTCAGCCAGTGAGCGCACCAGCCATTCCTATATAGGATCCTAACCCGTGGCGGGAGCGT
>NW_007737393.1:48330-51721 GCF_000696425.1 Galeopterus variegatus | reverse complement strand
ATTTTTATTTTTATTTTTATTTATTTATTTTTTTTTTTTTTTAAAAGATGACCGGTAAGGGGATCTTAACCCTTGACTTGGTGTTGTCAGCACCACGCTCAGCCAGTGAGCGAACCGGTCATCCCTATATAGGATCCGAACCCGTGGCCTTGGTGTTCTCAGCACTGCACTCTCCTGAGTGAGCCACGGGCTAACAGGCTTTTTAAAAATAGAAATTGAAGAGCTGATTTTAGAATGTATATGGAAATACAGAAGACCTAGAATAGCAAAGGAAATTCTGAAGAAGATGGAGATTTACACTACCAGAAACTGAGATGTTTTATAAACATACAGAAATTAATATCGTGTGGTATTGGTGCAGGAATAGATGAAGATCAATGGGATGAAATTGAGTCCAGAAATAGATCCACACCTTGAGTCACTTTATTTATTTATTTTTTAAAAGATGACCGGTAAGGGGATCTTAACCCTTGACTTGGTGTTGTCAGCACCACGCTCAGCCAGTGAGTGAACCGGCCATCCCTATATGGGATCCGAACCCGGGGCCTTGGTGTTATCAGCACCGCACTCTCCCGAGTGAACCACGGGCCGGCCCGAGTCACTTGATTTATGACAAACTCTTAATTATAATTCAGTGGGAAAAGGATGGTTTTTTCAGTAAGAGGTCCTGATGCAATTGAATATCTGTATGGAAAAAAAAATTAATCTTAACTTGTAGTTTGCACCATATACAAAATTCAACTTGAAATGTATTGTAGGTCTTCTCTGTTTTTTAAAGATGACCGGTAAGGGGATCTCAACCCTTGGCTTGGTGTTGTCAGCACCACGCTCAGCCAGTGAGCAAACCGGCCATCCCTATATAGGATCCAAACCCACAGCCTTGGTGTTATCAGCACCACACTCTCCCGAGTGAACCACGGGCCGGCCCTGGCTTTAGCTTTTGAACATATGATTATAATGTGTCTCAGTGTGGGTCTCTTTGAGAGTATTCTACTTGTGGTTCATTGAGCTTGTTGGAATTTTAAATTCATGTCTTTCATCAAATCTGGAGACTTTTCAGCTATTATTTCTTCCAATATTTTCTCTGCTCCTTTCTCTCTCTTCCCCTTCTGGGATTTCCACATTGATGATGTCCCACAGTTCCCTTAGGCTCTATTTACTTTTCATCATTCCTTTTTTCTTTCTGTTCCTCAGACTTGATCATTTAGATTAGCCTATCTTGAAGTTTGCCAAACCTTTCTTCTGGTTGCTCAAGTCTTCTTTTGAAACCCTTTAGTGTAATTTTTATTTCAGTTGTAATATTCTGTTCCAGAATTTCTTTCTGATATCTTTTTTTAATCATTCTCTGTCTTTATTGCTATTATCAATTTGTTCATACATTTCATACATCATTTTCCTGTCTTTGTCCTGTCTTCCTTTAGCTCTTTATCTGGGCCTCCTCAAGTATGTTTTCCTGTCCATTTTGTTCCCTTAATTGAGCCATACTTTTCTGTTTCTTTGTATGCCTTGTGATTTTGTTGTTGTTGAAGACTGGGCATTTGAATCTTGTGATGTGATAACTCTGGAAATCATATTCTCCCCCTTTTTTAGGTTTGGCTGCTTTTGTTTTTGTTTTTGTTTTCACTATTGGAGGATATCTGTGTGCCAGGGATTAGCCTGAAATGAAGCTTAAGCTCTTTTCAGGTCTTTTTTGTGTTTGTATCTTTCCATGGACATGTGAGATGGCTGTCAAATTTTCCCCATATATTTGGTTGTTTTAAAATATAAGAGAAAGAAAAACAGATGTAGTTCCTTTCGGTCTCCTGGAAGCCACTTCAACCAGTAGAGTTGAAACAATGGTGGCTAGCCTACAAGCCCACAAGCTCAGAAGTAGTAACCCACAGTCAGAACATAGAACNGCCATGGGGTTGGGGGGTGGGGAATGGGTAGTCACCACCACCTCTGATGGCTAAAATGGCAGAAAGTAATTGCAATTTATCAGGCAAGCTGGAAATTGCAAACATTCAAATAAGCTCAGTTGCAAAATAGTCACTTCAGAGAGCTTCTGCCAGTGCAACTGTCCAGTTGGAGGCAGATTTATGACCCTTCCTACTTGGCCATCTTCCCTGACATAACCCTCTGCCTACTTGGTTTTGTAGCCCTTCATAGCATCTGAAATAATATGTCTCTAAATACTTATGTGATCTGTTGCAGAAAATAAAATGTAGAAATCCTTAAGATATGAAGTCCTACCCTCTTCATAAAGGCCTCTAGACATTCTTTTCTAGTGCCCCTCTAAGTGCTGCTTAGCCATTCCCTCAGAGAATATGAAGAGCACTCCTGCCTGGCCATGCAGAGGACAGAAACTACATTACCCAGGAGGATGTGCCTCATATGCCCAATAGACAGCCTGGGATAGGAGCGTTTTCTGTTGTTCTCGTTGACATAGACAGGACTTCTGGCACTGGTAGGGTGGACGTTCATTTGTCACATGCCATGTCTGCCCACATCACCCATGGAGACCAGATGGCTCTTTGGGACTGAGCTGGAAAGGACAGTAAGCAGGATAGAACCCACCTCCACACCTTTGTAGGGCCTGGGAGAGAGTTCAGCTGAGTCCACAGTACTTACCCTGTCACCTTCCTCTCACCACAGGTGTGTAAAATGTCCCCCAGTCTTTTACTCTATTGGATCCCCAGCCACATGGGTCTGGCACAGTGATACAAAGGATGGTGACATCCTGGGATTCTTCAGGCCATGTCCTCCTGCTGATAGGGTCACTCTCAGCCCAGGGTCCTAAATCAAGATCAGGGGTTACAAGAGGAAGTTCCTATTTTTGGCAATCAATAGTATATGGTGTGGAAGTGTGAAATGTATACTCTTAGTATCCCTCTATTCCTGTGCAGTGGCATGTGCAGACCCTCAGGGGAGAGCAGGGCCTGCAGAATCCAGAAACCTCAGTTTAGATCTTGCTGGGCCCCATATCAGGGCTATGACCTTGTGCAAATTCCCTTGCTACTTTTCCCTTCCATTTTTCCTAGGGGAAGGCTTAAAGGGGAAATAATAATCATTCATTGTGGGTGAGAATATCAGAGATGGCTCTGTGTGATGTGTGTTCCCAGTGCCCAGCATCACCCAGGGAGCATCACTCTGGATTTTGTTTCCAGGGAGATACATTCTGGGGCCTGCAATGATCTGTCCTCTCCTTCATCATCCTTTGTTCCCTGATCTCCGGCCAAGCTGTCCTGAACATTCCAAGCTCTTTCCCACTCCCCAGTCTTTCACTTGCAATTCCCTCTGCCTAGAACACTAAGCCCAGATATCTGCAGTAGCTGCCCTTCAATGCATCCTTCTCTGCTCTGCATCAATGCCAACTATTAAGTCTTTTTTTTTTTTTTTTTTTTTTTTTTTG
>NW_007737393.1:17591-47666 GCF_000696425.1 Galeopterus variegatus | reverse complement strand
TTTTTTTTTTTTTTTTTTTTTTTTTTTGGCCTTGCTAGTTTTAGATAAAGCACTCCTCATCCCCTACTGCCCATTTTCTGGGATCTTTGTGCAGGGGGTGTAGCACACTTACAAAAATAGAGATCAGGACTTGGTTTAATTTTCCAGGGTGCTGTAGAAACAAAGAAGAAAAATGACAATAACGAAACTACCATAATAGCTGCCTTCATCGAGCCCTTGAAATGCTCTGAGAATGTTATGTATCACACTTCATTTAATCCCAGTCTCCTCAGACTTAGGTTCTATTATCATTCCTGCTTTACCAAAAAGGAATCTGAGTCTCAGAAAGCCTAAATTACTCTCTCAAGGTCATACAACTCTTAGCAAAAACTCACAACCTGTATGTTGACCCCTAGAGTCGGTTCTTTACTACCATTCCTCAGTGGGTTGGGGAACCCTGGGGTGACACCTGACAAAGTTTTTATCTTTGACCAAACTCTAGCCAGACTCCTTTGAGCCTTCTTGTATAAGCCTGTCAATTTTGGCCTACATAGACTTGAACAATACTAACATAGTTTCTAATGGTTCAAGGCCACATCCTTAGAGTGACACTAGCCCCCTTAAAGTGCCTGCCTGAAAAACTCAAGCTTGCCCAAATAATTTATTGTTTGTTCCAGCCAACACCTGAAGATAAGACCCCTGTCTCCCAGCCTCTGAGGAAGGGTAGGACCCTAACTCTGATAAGTGCCAATTTAGCAAACCAAGATAAGGTTTTTACACAGACCGACCCCCTCCCTTCCTGTTTTTTTTAATCTTTCACTTTCCTGACTCTACAGAGCCCCTGTCCACCACCCCTCCATATTTCCTGCCTTTAAAGATGCCCATGCACTCTGTACAAATCCAAGTTGAGTTTAGTTTACACTGGATTATTTTCCCTATTGCAGTAGTTATTACTAATTAAAGTACATTGTTACCACCATAATGTCTGGCTGTGTTTATCTTTGAGCTTTGCAAGGTGTGCAGGCCTCTCTTTGGCAGGGGAGTTTGGTAATAAGTAGGGTATGAAAGACATTCTAGGCAGAAGGAACTGCATGGCCAAAGGAAACATCTTTTGTTCAAGAAGGCATGAGGGCTTGTGTGGTTGCCAAAGGAAACCCTGGTCTTCTGAGACATGTCTCAGGAGGGCAATATTATGTGGTCTTTTACTGGTTGTTCAAATCCAGTCTATGTTCCAAGATATGTGACTTTAGGAGACTTGCTAGAGCTGACTGAGTCTCAGTTCACTGACTGTAATATGGAAATGATTATTACCTCACAGTCTGTGGGAAGACTACTAGAAGAAGGAAAAACACAGCAAGCAATTATATGTGCCAGGCACTGCATTGTTTCCTTTATGAATATTTTCTTTAATTCTCACAACCACCTGGTAAAATGGGAATTACTTTTGTTTTGGTTCAGAAATCAAGAAATGAAATGACTTAGTATCAGTCTTAATCAGCTGGCTTCAAACCCAGGAATTCGGGTCCAGAGCTGGGAAAATTTAGTTGCTTGAATTCTGCATATGAAACCCTCAGCACACAGTGCATGTACACAGTGAGGACCCATGAGGCTCAGCCGCTGTTGCTATTAATAATATTGTATTATTATCATTACAATTTTTCTCTATTTATCTTTAATGCCAAGGAGCTTATTCCCTGCACCTGTTAGGCCACACAGCCTTGTCACTGTCTTACGTCTTCCATCAAAGTCTTCTGCATGGGAGGCTTTTTTTCTCTAAAACAACTGCAATCTGCTTAAAGGCAGTGTCTGACTCCCCCTTAGAGCCTAGCACAGAGCTAGGCCCACAGGAAGTGCTCAGTGATACATATCTTGGTTCTTTCTAGATCTTTACCAATAACTAATAGGCTCTATCACATCTAACTGGCCCAAGGTTAATGAAACAACCCTGTTTGATTTTTTAGGCATCAGTGATCTTCAAAGATGTGGCTGTAACCTATTCAAGAAGAGTGAAGGCAGTTGTACCCAGCCCAGGGGACCCTGTCCTGAGAGGTGATGCTGACGACCTATAGGCTTCTGGTCTCACTGGGTAAGCCTTACCTCTCCTCCATTCAGGGATCTGAAGCCTCCTTCATTCTGCCCTTTTTCCAACTCTGTAGGGCACCCTCCTTCCTTCCCATAGCCCTGCTGTGTTCTTGTCTCACCTTCTCCTACCTGGTCTGTGTGTCCTCTGATTATTTGGGGCAAAAAATATACTCCCCCTCAAAATGCATCAGATACCAAAGGAGGATTGGCTGGAAGGAAATGAGGGTGTTTTGTAAGATCCTTCCCCACAAAAAAAGTGAACCAATAGTAGATGAGTGACAAATGAGTAGGAAGACCTACTAGAAGATGTGACATTTGAGACCAGAATGATGATGTGAAGATGATTCAATCAACAGCAAATACTTACTGAATGCTTTTGAGGCGCCAGGCATTGTTGTAAGCATTTTACACCAATTAACTCATTTAATCTTCATAATAATGCTATGAGATAGGTGTTATTACCATTTTACAGATGAAGAAACTTAGACATGACAGTGAAACGATTTGCCCAAGTTCACAGAAAGCCACTATACACGCAACTTGGATTTAAACCCAGGTAACATGACTCCAGAGCTTACGCTCTTCAAACACACACACCTTTGAGCTCTTAAAGGGTATGGATTGTGTCTTATTTATCTGGCCCAAAGTAGATGCTTAAGAAATGATTAACAGATATGACAAAAGAAACAATATGATTCTCTGTCAAAGACATCATAACATCATTATGATCTCAGCCCAATCTTTCATCATAACATGGTAATATTCCCTTATAGCTTTCTTAAAATCTTCACTGTCTTTATTTAAAAATCTGGCCTTTTCTCCCCTAGTTGTTATTGTGAAGACACATTGAGTTAAAAGAATTGTTAAACATTAATGTGTGTATGCTCATGCTTTTGAAGTGGCAAAGCATGGGTATTTGGATGAATCTTCTCATAACAAAGTAAAAAGGCAGCATAAAACTATGTGTAGTGAAAGCAAATAAAATCTGGGGATTACAGGACTACTTCATATCTGCGGTTCCAGTTGCTTGGGAGAGCACAGGAAGGACAGAATGGGAGGAAAGAAAGCTTCAGCCATTATCCCATAACTATATGTATGCAGTGGCCAAACTATCCATAATTACAACTGTTCTTAATCCTTGTTTGATACCATGCCATATCCTTAATTATAAATCCCTCAAAGATCCTTCAACATTCCATAGAATTTCAAAATAAATCTCCTGACTAAAAACAAATCAAAGATAAATCCCTGCTGAATATTAAAACTTCACACCATCCCATTCCAAACCCACCATCTCTATTGAGAATTGCTATTGGAATATATCTCCATGCTTTGGCTTTCAGTAAAGTATCACATGTATCGAGGAGAATATTTTGTCTAAAGTCAGAAATCTTATTCATTCTATACCAGAGTTATTACATCAATGATATAATGTTCCTTTTTTAAAAAATAACATATTTTACTTACAACTCTCAAATGTCATAAAGAACAAAATCCGAAACAAACTTTATAACTGTACTTTATTTGCAACATACACTCCTAATCACATTGATCTGTACTATCCTTCTAGTCACAAGATAGGAAACCTCAGGGCCAGTGAGTCTATTCCATTTCTTACCTAGAACTTAGAATATTTGAAGCCATCCTCCTCACAAACCATAATTATCTGTCAGTGCAGAAACAAAAACTCTCAAGTATTGCAAGAAGACATATACATCAGGAAAGTAATATTTTCAGAAATAGTAGGCAAGCTGGAGAAGTAATGGAGACATTTCTAGACTACTACTGATTTCAAGGTAAACCCCCATAACCATAAACCAGGGATGGAGAAATGACTGCTGCTGTTACCAGTGATGCTGCCAACATAATACCCTCAAAGCCACAGAACTTGAAACTAGATATTGGAACACGGAGTCCAGCTGCATCAAGTACAACAAAAACTTGCTTGTTTGCTTTACCTAGAATGCCCCCCCCACCCCCAAACACACACACACATGTTCTTGGCTTCACCTCAAACCAACTGAAACAGAAACTGTGGGGTCAAGGCTTAGAAGTCAGTGCTTTAATAAGCCCTCCTGGTGATTTTGACACACTACTAAAGCTGAGAACTACTGCATCATTATATCCCTGACCACAGCATTGTGTAATACATGTAAGTGATACTCAACAAATTTTCGTGAAATGTGTGAATTAAGCCCACTATAAATGGACTGTGAATTAACCTCACCAAAATAATGATATTCTTAGCACAGAAAACAGCCCATTTTCTCTAGGTTTGCTAGAATCCCACTAAAGGATATATACTAAGGCTAATCTTAATTATTCAAGTAGTGAAAAATTTTGCAAGAAATAGAGTCACAGTGAAGAGTTCATTATATCCAAAATGATTTTATTAGAGACCAAAAATTTTATTAACATCATGTGTACTTCTTTTGCAGCTTTAATTTTCAACATTATGTTTACTGGATCCACCGGGTGACTAAGTATCTAACCCATACCCATGAGCTAAAAATAATTTCTATATAGGACTTGAATAAAATTGTACGCTACTGCTATAAGAAATGTATATTTAGGGCCGGCCCAGTGGCACACTGGATAAGTGCGCCGCTTGGGAAGAACAGCGGTGCTCCCGCCCGGGGGTTCGGATCCCACATACAGACCGGTTCCCACTCACTGGCTGAGCGAGGCGCGGGAGCAACACCGAGGGTTGCAATCCCGTTGCCGGTCCCCGGTCCAGTACGGGGACAACACTGAGGGTTGCGATCCATTGCCGGACACGGAAAAAGACAAAAAGACAAAAAGACAAAAAAAAAAAAAAGAAATGCATATTTATATGCTTGTTTGCTCTCCTGTAGAATTGTTTATAAATAGCATTACTGCAAAGATTTACATATAATTCCTACATCCTTCAGGTTATTCTGCCACTAATCTTCTGATGTCTTACAAGTACTTTGTTACATTTCTTACATCAGATTTCTCTTTGAGTTCTTTGATGTAGAGAGATGCACTTAAACTGAAGGATTTCCCACAATTTCTAAATTTTCTATATTTATACAGCTTCTCTCCTGTATGAGTTTGCAGAAGATTCATACTGCCTACAGCCTTTCCCATGTATGCTACATAGAGAGTAGTTTTTCTGGTGTGGATTTACTTATGTCAATTAAGGGGTTAATACTGACAAAGGCTTTCCCTCATTTATTGTCTGCACGTTTTCTCTACAGTATACTGTCTATAAACACTAAAGCTTTTATCATTGCTAAAGGTCTTCCCATATTCACTACATTCACAAGACTTTTCTCCATTATAAATTTTCTGATGTTGAATCAAGGAGGATCTATTGCTGGAGTTTATTATGACAAATACTGCTTTATATAGTTTCTCTCTTATATGATTTCTCAGATGTATAGTAATTTATATGGTCTAAGGGCTTTTCCACACTTAACGCACTATTAGGCTTCTCTCCATTGTGTATTCTTTGATGGGCAGTAAGATTTGAGCCTTTGCTAAAAGCTTTCCCACATTCATTACATTTATATGGCTTTTCTCCAGTGTGAATTCTCTGATGTACAGTAAGGTTTGAACTACAGCTGAAGGTCTTCCCACATTTAATACATTCATAAGGTTTCTCTCCAGTATGAATTCTGTGATGTTGAAGCAGAGATGACCTATGACTGAAGGCTTTCCCACATATACTGCATTCATAAGGTTTCAATCTAATGTGATTTCTCAAATGCATATTCAATGATTCAGGCTGGTTGAAGGATTTCCTGCATTTCTGACATTCAAAGGGTTTTTCTTCAGTATGAATACTCTGATGCTGAGTAAGAAACGAGAGGCTACTGAAGACTTTCAGACATTTGTTGCATTCATATTGTTTCTCTACGGTGTGAATTCTTTGATGTCGAGTAAGGTGTGAGCTACAGCAAAAGGCTTTCCCACATTCACTACATTCATAAGGTTTCTCTCCAGTATGAATTTTCTGATGGTGAATGAGAGATGACCTATGAATGAAGGCCTTCTCACACATACGACACTCATAGAGTTTTTCTTGAGTATGAATTCTCAGATGTTCAATGAGATGTGAAACACGACTAAAAGACTTTCCACAGTTCATACATTCATATGGTTTCTCTCCAGTGTGAGTGCTCTGATGATTAGTAAGTGATGAGACATGGCTAAAGGCCTTCCCACATTCAATACACTTGTAAGGTTTCTCTCCACTATGGCTTATCTGATGTCGAGTAAGGGATGAGCCATGGCTAAAAGTCTTCCCACATTCATGACATTCATAGGGTTTCTCTCCTGTATGAACTCTCCAATGGCGATTAAGGATTGATTGTTTGCCAAAGGCTTTCCCACATTCACTGCATGTATAGAATTTCTGTCTATTATAAGTCTGGTGAAGGGTCAGAGATTTGCTCTGGTTGAAGGCTGCCACACTTTCATTAGAATTCAAAAGTTTCTTTCTGCCATTGATTTTCTCATTTTTTATAACTGACTTTCTTGGTAAATTCTTCTTCAATATATCACACTTATCTGATTTCCCTTCAACTGAAATTCTCTCTGGTTCAGAAAGAGGAGACTTTAAATGGAAGATGCTTCTAAATGTACTGTATTTGTAAACACTGTCCCCAGTGGGGCTTTCTCTAAAGCTGAGTGTCACTGGTCTGAAATGTTCTACCTGATTTACACACTTCCCTTCCAATTTCTGTCTATATTCCCAGTCTTCATTAAAATTTGAAAATTCACAACTTTGTTTAAGAGTTTTTTCTATTATTACTGTTTGGGGTGAATCTTCATCATAAATATCCTCCTTTGTTGATAATTCCTTGTTTTCTCGTCTTGATTCCCAATCTGAAATATATCAAGAAAGCAAAACACTGCTTTTTCCACACTTCTTGAAAGAAATTCTACAGTGGAAACAGGATAATTAGATAAGAAATAAAGCCCCCAGAAGATACATGGCTCTGACAAGTCCCATATATTTCAGTGACTTTTGAATAGTGCTCAGGTAGAGCACAGAGCATATAGCTCACAGAGGCAGGAGCAGAGTGTGATAAGGGAAATGAGTAAAATATATGCAATCAGTATGTGAGAAAAAAAATGAAACTATTAACTATTAGAAAGAAATGATTTTGGGTCGGCCTGTGGCTCACTCGGGAGAGTGTGGTGCTGATAACACCAAGGCCACGGGTGCAGATCCCATATAGGGATGGCCGGTTAGCTCACTTCGGAGAACATGGTGCTGACAACACCAAGTCAAGAGTTAAGATCCCCTTACCGGTCATCTTTTCTTAAAAAAAAAAAAAGAAAAGAAAAAAAAATGATTTTGTGCCTACATTCATGTCAAAGATCACATTTTGTCTCACAGCCTTTCTCCAAGATACTTATATAGTACCTGTGTGAAATCATATGATTATTTACTGGACATCAGAAAATATGATTATTAGAAATGTATTCTTATGTATTCCTACTTCCTCTAACACTTATGTTCATATTTTATCTATGAAGCTCAGCTTTAGAGGAAGTGTTTTCCATCTAATTGACAGCTTTTTTTTAAGCCTAGAACCATCAGTATATTTTTCCTTAAGTGGACTTAAGAATAATTTGCCTTATTTTGTTCCAAGTAGAATAACAATTTGAATTATTATGATGGCAAAAAGTCTCCACCTTTGATTAGATGACATAAGTAATACAGACATAATAATTTGGGATGGAGGAATGATCACTTTGAAATTGAAGCTAAAGATGCCTCAATTTCATTTACATCTTCAGTATTTAAGGGATACTGAAAACAGTATCCCTAAAATGCCTCCAAACTCACTAAAACCATCTGTAACGAAGACTTCCTTAGCCTGATTCACTATGACTCACCTGGAAACATACCTTTTGACAGTTTTTTCTCCACCATCCAGGGCTCTTTTCCATCCTCCAATAAAGTGATCACATATGGCTTAGTTATGGAAAGACCTGCTTAGAGGAAGAATATAGAACTTGTTTAAGCTGTGGTCCTCAAGGATGAGAGGCCATCACAAGAGGGACCAAAGGAAGGGTTGAAGGCTGTTCTCACTGAAATGGGAAGATAAGCTTCAGGCAAGGCACAAAAAAGCTGCACATTTCCTTGGGAACATGATACAGAAATTCATCCATTTACATAGGAGGATCTCTAGCAATTCCAAGTAGCAAAAAAAGATCTCCCCTAACAGAGTGGAAGGGAAAATGTGCTTACCTAGAGAGACCAGGTTTTCATAATTCTGGACCATCACATCCTTGTATAAATCCCTCTGAGCAGAATCTAGCCTTCCCCACTCTTCATGAGAGAAGTCTATAGCCACATCACTAAATGTCACCTGAAAGAGCAAAGATATTTAGGTTCAACCATAGCTCAGATCTCTTCTGTCACTGTCTAAGGGGTAAAATTACCCTGGCTGTGGAAGAAAAGGAATAAGATTTAACAGTTGTGACAATGATCAGGAATCTAATCTCAGTTAAGTAATGACTGGATAATTATGAGCTTGGCACTGTCATACAATAAGGGCAAGAAACAAATATAAGAGCTTTGCTTCAGAAGAGTTAATTCTGTCAAAGAGAATAGAATTATACAAATTTTTAAAAATCAGCCTTCAACATTTCACAGCACATAGTCAAGAACTTTGTTATGTCTTTTATAGCTTAAGTGCTAGGTAAGTAATTTTAAAATGAGGCTAAAGCAGTTGTCCCTTAAATGGGATGCTCAAACAGGATACACTAAAGTTCAAGAAAAAAAAGAATGATCTAATGGTTTCAGGAAAAAAAAGACAGCTGTATGTTAAAGACTGATAGACATGCACTGCTATAGTTTGAATGTGTCCCCCCAAAAACTTGTGTTGGAAACTTAATCACCATTACAACAATATTAAGAGGTGGGACCTTTAAGAGGTGATTAGGCCACAAAGACCCTGCCCCCATGAATGGATTAGGGCCATTATGACTGGAGTGGGTTCCTTATAAAAGGACGAATTTGGCCCTCTTTTGTCTTTTCATTTGTCCCTGTCTCTCCCTCCCTCTCTTCGCCCTTCTGCCATGGGATGTAGGCCCTGGCCAGATGCCAGCCCCTTGATCTTGGACTTTCCAGCCTCCAGAACCATGAGAAATAAATTTCTATTGTTTATAAATTACTCAGTCTGTGGTATTCTGTTACAGCAGCACAAATGGACTAAGACATACACATAACTAATTCATAAGAAAAAAGGAAAATATATTTACTGTGTACAGTCAGCTCTCTGTATCCACAGATTCCAAATCTGTGGATTCAACCAATCATGGATTCAAGTATTCAAACTGAAAATATTAAAAAAAAAAAATACAATATAACAATTATTCGCACTCACATTATATAGGTATTATCAGTAATCTAGAGATGATTTAAAGTATATTGGAGGATTGCAAAGCTTATACATAAATACTATGCCATTTTTATATAAGGACCTTGAGTATCCACAGATTTTGGTATCAGTGGGGGATCCTGGAACCAATCCCCTTAGGATACGGAGGGATGCTGTATACTTGAACCTTGTATTGATAGTCATTCAATAATTAAAATAACTTAAGACTCCTGGCTGAGAAAACTGAAGGACGGTTTCATGTCACAGGTAGTCCTTGAAAATGACCTTAAAAGTAAGGAATAAAAGAGCACTTTTCAAGGAAAATGTTCTAAGGAAATGCTCGTAGACATAATTAGAAATTTCCTCTCAGTAGTACTCATTCACAGTATTTAAAATAGCAGAACTTTAGAAAAAGCTTAAATATTCAATAATAGCTTATTGGTTAATTAAACTATAATATGTGCAAAAAATACATGCACTTAAAATGGCATTGTTACTATCTTTTGTTTTTGAAATAGACATTGCTTGGCTGTGTCAAATTTTTCATTCCAAGACTGGTTAATTGAAATATTCTATTACTTTACTTGGATATTTTGCATGTATGTTCATCAGTGACACTGGTCTCTGGTTTCAAAGGCGGAATGTACCTTTGTCAGGCGTTAGGGAAATAAATAAAAATTAAGTCTCTTGCCAATGCAGAAAATCCTCTTCACAAATTTAGAAAAGAAGGAAAACAGTTTTATTATTAAATAAGCATTAAACCAGACTATGATGCACTTCACAGGCAACCCACTAATGAGACTGCAAGGACAGAAAATCTCACCCTTTTATAAAGCCAGGCAGACACAATCTGTTACACACATGTTTTCCAAATTCATGATAACTTGTCCTCAAGAAAGAGGGCTTAACGGCACAATTTGTTACACATGGTTCATCCTAAATTCACCTGTTAATTGGAGTGGCCACTGTGTTAGTTAATTGCCTTTATCCCACAGAAAAATAAAATTTCTCCTATCTTTCTGGCAAACAAATTAGAGCCAGCAGCGGAGACTAAATTCTGAAACATAAAGGGAGATAGGGGCACTATCTTCCTTTACATTTGCATTTCAAAAAGATGGCTCCAGGGCCCTTAAGAAAGACTTCACTGATTAGTAAAACTAGTCTTACCAGTTTAAAACTGGTTTGCTTTTTAAAAGATTTACATCTACCTCAAAGGGACAGAAAAAGGTCTTACAATTATAGGTTTTTCTCAAGGAAACACTACAAGAAAATGGGGGGGGTACACAGGGGGGAACAAGATCTCTTTCCCTCTGGCACCAGCGTAAATTCTTTTTTTTTAAACTTGTATTTGCACTTACCCAGGAATTAGGGTTATCATATGAACTGAAAATCTTTCTATTTTTTTCCTACTTTCCACATCGTTTTAGATTTTATAAATCTCACCTGATAAACCAAATAAAAAATTCAACAGTATACTAAATGCATAAAACACTATGTTTTATTCTGTGAATGCAAAGATATTTCATATTTCGTTTTGAACGCATATTTAATGAATGTCACTGAATAGGTTAAAAAAGAAAATCCACCTAATCTCATCAATAGATGCTCTTTGCTCTTTATTTAGAGCAGGGTTTCTCAACCTTGACACTGTAATTCTTTGTTGTGAGGCGCTGTCCTGTACACTATAGAAGGTTCAGCAGCATCCTGGCCTCTTACCCACTAGATGCCAGTAACAATACCATCCCACCCCCCCACCCTGACTGTGGCAACCAAAACACCCAAAAATGTCTCTAGACATTACCAAACGTCCCCTATGGGTGGGGACAAAGGGGGCAAAAGCACCCCTAGTTTGACAGCCACTGCTTTAGAAAATTTGTGCAATTCCTTAAAAGACCCTCTTAGGGCTCTCTACCTATGCTCAAGGTGTGTTATCAGTTCAGTGTAACTTCACTTCTACCTCTCTTCCTCCCTGGTGCTATAGGTGACCAAAACCCAGTTCCAGCCTTACTTCTTCAGGGATGCTTCAACCGTCTCTTCCCCTTTAATTTCCTGCACAGCCTGGGGAGTTCTGTCATGTTTGTCCCCAGAAGAATTTAGGATATCTTGTCTAGCACTTATCTTAATACAGCTAGGAGACTACTGCAATAATCCTTGTGACTTAGAACAGGCAGTCAGTGGTGGTGACAGTGATGGGGTACCAACAGTCAGATTCTGTATATATTTTAGATCCAACTAGAGTGTCTGAATGTGAGTTATAAGTGAAAGCAAAGATTCAAGGACAACCAACACCAAATATCCCTAGACTTGAGCAACTGGAAGGATTGATATACCATTAATTGAAACCACATGATCAGCTTTGACAACCATAAAGCAAATAATTTAAAACTCCAAACTTTCATTTTTAGTTGTAATAAAAAAAAATGTTGGCTCAATACTTTAGAGAGTCTTCTAACCGAAAACTGGTAGAAAAGAGAAGCACTAAGAGGGAGACAGTATTTTGGAGCTCTCCTATGGACTCCATCCTTTCCTACAATGAAAAGAACCAAAGATCCAGTCCCTAAATGGAGTTGTTAGGTAGGAACTGGCAGGAGAAGCAAAGCAAACACTCAAGAATCCTGATAAGAAAGTATTTCAGGAAGATCTGGGGACATACCAACTTACCTGAGACATTACTTTGCAATTTCCAATAGTCACCACAGTCCTCTTTCCAAGGTCTTGTTTTATAAATAGGCAGCGTTCTGAGAAAGCAGCGCAAGGGCAGGAAAAAGCAGTCATGAAGTAGGCTTATCTTACAGCTCTGTAACACACCATAACAGAACATCACACTGGTAATCAATCTCTGGGGCTCCAATGTCTCCCTGTGAACTAACAGGGTGTTTCTTGGCACGGGGTAACCATTTACCAGGTGCCACGTCAAAGGAAAATCAGCTGTTCTGTACATAAGAGACAGACTCATAAAACAACAACAATAATCTTAAATATCATTTTGTTCAATATTCACCACTATGCACAGTGGGCATTCACGCTGTTCCAGATTTTTATTTAAACGGTGCCACGTCAAAGGAAAATCAGCTGTTCTGTACATAAGAGACAGACTCATAAAACAACAATAACAATAATCTTAAATATCATTTTGTTCAATATTCACCACTATGCACAGTGGGCATTCACGCTGTTCCAGATTTTTATTTAAAGGATGACAAGACGATGAAACTTGGCGATATTAACCCATCTGTTCAAGGTTACACAACTGGAAAGCGTCAGTTTCATGACTGGATAACATAAAGACAATTAATTGCAGATGGCATTCGCTTTGAGTGCGCACTCCGTACAGTCGGTCACTCGCCCGTTTCGCTGTCGCAACAGCTCCCCTCTTACAGAGCAGGACGTGGAGGCCCGGAGACGCTTAGGCCCTGGCCGAGATCGCGCTGCGGGGCAGCCCGGGGCCCAGCAAGTTCCGGCGACCCGGTCTAGCGCCCGGATTCCGCTAGCCTGAGGCCCGCCAGCCCCGCTCCTGGGACCCCGTCTTGCCGGAATCCTCGGCGGGACCTCACCGCCACCGAAGCCCCGAGATGTCCAGAGCGGGCACCTCCACGTACCTGACGCGCCGGGTCACTGGCGAGCTGACCACGGCCTTCGCCCTCAGGGGAACTACACTGTCCAAGGTCCTTCCAGATTCCAAGAGTCGGCTGTCAGGCCCGAGACTACCGCGGGACGAGCCCAGAGCGACATCTCCCAGACTCCTCCGCGTCCGGGACAAAAGTTACCGGCGCCGCGAATGGCCGCCCCCCCCCCCCCCGAAAACCACACTTCCCACGAGTCTCTGCGGCCGCGCAACTTGTCGCACCGTGAGAAAAACGATCTCGGCTTTCTAAGAAATTATACCGCCTGGAGCTGTCCCACGCCAAGTGTCGAGAGCACACGGTCGCCTTCTGCACTTCCAGAACCAAGGGCAACCCTCTGCTTGCGTTGTAAGGACAATGGCGCCCGTATCGCAAAACTACACTTCCCAGAAAATTATGTGGCCTCGACAAGGTCTTCCGGGTCATTCTTGCGCTCACGAATACGTTCTCCTCCCGCGACGTGGGCAGGCTTTGCTGGTACCGTATGAAAACTGTCCTTTGCTGGTGGAGGGTCTCCTCTCATCCAACACCCTTCTGCTACGGCGTCCAGCTCCTGTGCTATTTGAGTATTTGGCACCCGCTTGCCCAGGACTATAGTTCCCAGAATGCCCCGGGGCCGGACAGTCACAACAATAGTTGTCCGCCAACCAAGGACCTGTCCCGGAAGTTCATGCGGACATGTCACTTCTGTGACGCTACTGACGCCGTTGTGATGTGCGTTAGGCGCCCTCGAAGGACTTGGAAATATTGAGCTCAGGTGAGCGCTTTGAGGACAATGAATCGCATCCTAGGAAGAATCACTCCTCCCGTAACCCGCAGCCTGAGCCGCCTCGGTCCCCAGAAGCGCTTACTAAACTTTGACCTTGCCCAGCCCACCCAAAGGGGCGATGGACATCTATGTACATAGGCCGGAGCAATCTACTGGTAGTGTGTACTTGGGTTGTTTATTTTCTATTTTAAATTAAATTTATTTTTCTTATTTTTAAGAATCAAATACTATGGCTATGAATTTTCTTATCCATTTCAAGTACTTTATGTGCATGATATTCATTAGATACGCTTCTACATTGGTATGTTGTGTGGGTGTGGTATTTAATTCATACAGCAGCCATAGTTTTAAAAAACATGGCATCAGCTGGTATCCTTTCAATGCTTAGAGTATGTAATAAGGAAAGGTTTGTCTTCTCAAAGTATGTTCCCATCTACGACTTTATTATACAATGACAAATTGTTTTCCAAAGTTGAACGAATTTACACTCCTACCAGAGTTTATAGTTATTTTGGTTGCCAACTATTAGTGCCAGCACTCGATTTTGTTAGAATTTTAAACTTTGCCAACCGATTAGGCATGAAATTGTAACTCGCTGTGGCTTACTTTTGCTTTTCTTAATTGTTAATTAGGTTGAGAATCTTTTCATTGTCTGTTGGCCTTAGTATTCCCTTCTCTGAGAATTGCATGTCATTTGGTGAATGTTCTTTTAGAACGATGAGCTGTTTTTAATATTAAAATACAAATTACAAAGGAAAAATTGAGATTTTTAAGCTGGGAGTTCAGGGACTAGGATATTAGGATTTTCTCCCCTTAGAATCCTGGACTTTGAACTGAATGTGTTTCAGCAGTTTTGCATAATCTTTCTAGGCATAAAATTCTTTTTTTTTTTTTTCCTGCTTGAGATTTGTTGAACAACTTGAATCTGTGAAGTGCCATCTTCCTGCCAGCAAACTTTTCATCTCTCATATATTGCCTCTTCCGCATTCTTTCTATCCCTTGTAAAATCTAAACGGAAGGCAGGTCTTGCCATTCTCTGTACTCCATGTGTCCTAAATCCTCTGTAATTTCTGTTTTTCAATCTCAGTGTTGCAGTCTGGATAATTTATTCTGATCTATCTCCCGTAAGTAATTCCCTCTCAAGGGGATTTTTTTTATTTCAGTTTTTCAAAGTTTTTTTTAACATGGTAGGTATCATTTCACAATATGTATCTGATAATACCAACAACTGAAGATTTTATGGATATCTTTGTAAATTTTTTTTTTAATTCTTCACTCAGTTTGCTTCCTTTTTTTGTTGGTTATGTTTATGTGTCACTCTGTCCTTCAAAAGAGATTTTATGGGGCTTTTCCATATCCTTGGATAAAAATGCCTTTCTTTTTTTTTTTTTAAAAGATGACCGGTAAGGGGATCTTAACCCTTGACTTGGTGTTGTCAGCACCACGCTCAGCCAGCGAGCGAACCGGCCATCCCTATGTGGGATCCGAACCCAGGGCCTTGGTGTTATTAGCACCGCACTCTACCGAGTGAGCCACGGGCCGGCCCAAAAATGCCTTTCTTTTCTAGGGATTATAAAATGTTCAGGCAAGATCTGGATTACTACCACTCTGAAACCACTTTAAACTAAATTTAAGACATAAAGTCCCTGTTCAGTCCATCCAGAAAATCTTTCATAGGGATTATTCGTCATTGTTGCTGCTTTTCCTTATGAGCTTCCTGGAAGAATTATGGAGCCTTCCCATTATGAGTTCTCAGATATTTGGAACATGAATTAAGTTCATGAGCAGAGAGAGGGCTAACATTAAAGGACTAGATGTGACTGGGAGCAGAGGTGAGAACTTTAAATGGAGGGCTAGTTCTTTTGTTTGTAAAAGAGCTGTCTGTTTATGTCTAGCCAGCTCTTAATATTACTTTGCAGCTAAACTCCTAATGTGTGAGTGCTCCATGACTAGCATTATTAACAGAACACATCCACTCTGATGAAGAAAGACTGGAAAAAAGAAATCTAGGGGCAGGTGGAGTAGAGATTCAGGCATAAGTAAGCCCATTTTAAACAAATATCGTGCCAGACATTTGAGAAAGAAAATAAGGCCGAGAGACAGAGACAGAGAGAAAGCAAAGGAAAGAGAATAATACTTTGTATGCCATATTGAACCCAATCCCTTCCATGGTCTCTGAGCTGCATTTTTTCCTTTACTATTAGGCAATATTTACAGTCATTGATTTTGCTATTGGAACTTACCTGGTCAAGGGCACATTTTAGAATATGAACTTGGGAGAAGAAAAGCAAGTACATGTTGATGCCAAAACTGTTCAATTTTCAGGATATGCTATGGTCTGAATGTTTGTGTACCCCAAAATTCATATGTTGAAACTGAATCCCCAATGTGATAGTATTAATAGATGGAGCCTTTGGGGAGGTGATTATGACATGAGAGTGGAGCCCTCATGAATGGGATTAGTGCCATCATAATAGAGGCCCAACAGACTGGCCAGTTAGCTCACTAGGCTAGAATGTGGTGTTAGTAACACCAAGGTCAAGGGTTCAGATCTACATACTGGCCAGTCACCAAAAAAAAAATGAGGCCCAAGGGAGCTTGTTTGCTTCTTTCACCATGTGAGAATACAGCGAGAAAGTGTCATCTATGAAGAAGTGGGCCCTCACCACACACTGCCAGCACCTTGATCTTGGACTTCCCAGCCTCCAGAACTGTGAGAAATACATTTCTGTTGTTTATAGGTTACCCAGCCTAAGGTATTTTGTTAGAGCAGCCCAAACGGACTAAGAGCAAAAAGGAAGCTTTGGAATCCTAGCTTTCAAGATATTTAAAATCATATACTTGCCATACGGAGAAACTCCTGCTGAGATCTCTTTGTCCTTATTCCTGGCTCATCTTCCCTCTGTCATTTTGGAAAAGCCCACACATCCCACTACGGGCCAAAGTTTTATATCCAAGAGCCTAATCCTAGTTCTCCCGTCACTGGTTTATAGACCTCTCCATTCCCAATCTGACCAAACCTTACCCCATGAATGTCCAATGTACAACCTGTGCAGAGCTGAGCCTCCAACAGGACCTTTGTGCTCTCCTTCCCTCCCGGAGGACCTCTGACATCCTACATCTCTAATTATTTATGTGACCCATAACAGGTAACACCAGGCTCAAGGGTGAACTCAGTAGGAAGTGCCAAGTGTACATATGTTTGACCAATAGTGCCCAGCCATTGCTTGGTCAGTTGGTTGGATTCCCTAAGGGAAACAGGGCTGGAAACTAAGGCCCTGTTTATGGCTATGATCCAGAGGAGGATTTCTGTCTCACTTCTTTTCCTCCCTCTCGGATCATGAAGGAATTGGAATAAGCCTTCCTTTACTTCCATTAGAAGAGACTTCATTTAGATCTTAAGCCTGAGAATACCCTCATGGGGCTTACTAGGTAGGGAGTTCAAGTTTTTTCTACTGATTGATTTTGCTTATTTCTCTAAAAATGGCTCCAGGGAGGTGAACTCCAATATGTATGTTAGTCTGGGAAAATAAGTGGATAGAGGGAAAATGTCACAATTTTTTCTTAAAGTTCAATAAACACTTGCAAAATTTTATTTTTTTTTCAAATCCATTTTACTTTTTTATTTTATCAGTATACAATATAGTTGATTTTTGCATCCCTTTATCAATTCCTCCTTTTCCTCCCTCCCTGCCTCCCCATCAACATCATATCTGTTCACATGTCTTAAGAAAATCAAGAAATTGTTGTGTCTTCTTCCCTGACCCCACCCCCCATTCATTTGTTTATTTACTTATTTATTTTTATTAGCTCCCACAAATAAGTGAGAGCACACAGTATTTTTCTGTGCCTGGCTTATTTCACTTAATATAATTTTCTCTAAGTCCATCCATGTTGTTGTGAATGGTATTCTTTTTTACAGCAGAGTAGCATTCCATTGTTTAGATATATCACATTTTCCTTATCCACTCATCTGATGATGGGTATTTAGGCTGGCTCCAATTCTTGGCTATTGTAAATAGTGCTGCAATAAACATGGGAGTGCAGGTATCCCTTCAACATGATGATTTCCATTCCTTTGGGTATATACCCAGCAGTGGGATAGCTGGTTCATATGGTAGATCTATGTGTAATTATTTGAGGAACCTCCATACCATTTTCCATAGAGGCTGCACCATTTTGCAGTCCCACCAACAGTGTAGAAAAGTTCCTCTTTCTGTGCATCCTCATCAGCATTTATTATTCTCAGTCTTTTGGATATTAGCCAGTTTAACTGAAGTGAGATGATATCTCAGGGTGGTTTTGATTTGCATTTCCCAAATGCTGAGTGATGTTGAGCATTTTTTTATATGTCTGTTGGCCATTCATATATCTTCCTTTGAGAAATGCCTACTCAGCTCCTTTGCCCATTTTTTAAATTGGGTTACTTGTTTTTTTTGCTGTTAAGCTGTTTGAGTTCCTTGTATATTCTGTATATTAATCCTTTGTCAGATGTATATTGTGCAAATATTTTCTCCCACGCTGTTGGTTGTCTTTTCACTGTTGTTTCTTTTGCTGTGCAGAAGCTTTATTTTGGTATGATCCCATTTGTTTACTTTTCCTTTGGTTACTTGTGCTTTTGAGGTCATATTCATAAAGTCAATGCCCAATTCTACTTCCTGAAGTGTTTCCCCTGTTTTCTTTTAGGAGTTTTATTGTTTCAGTACATATATTTAATTCTTTAATCCATTTTGAGTTGATTTTGGTATATGGTGAGAGGTTGTGGGTCTAGTTTCATTTTTCTACATACGGATGTCCAATTTTCCCAGCACCATTTACTGAAGAGGCAGTCTCTTCCCCAGTGTCTGTTCTTTGTGCCTTTGTCGAAGATCAGATGTCTATAAGTGTATGGGTTGATTTCTGGGTTTTCTATTCTGTTCCACTGGTCCATGTGTCTGTTTTTATGCCAGTACCATGCTGTTTTGATTACTATAGCTTTGTAGTATAAAGTCTGGTAGTGTTATACCTACAGCTTTATTATTATTATTATTATTTTTTTTTTTTTTTTGCTCAGGATTGCTTTGGTTATTCGTGGTCTTTTGTTATTCCGTATGAATGTGAGAATTGTTTTTTCCATTTCTGAGAAGAATGTCATTGGAATTTTGATGGGGATTGCAATGAATCTGTAGATCACTTTAGGTAGTATGGACATTTTCATAATTTAATTCTTCCAATCCAAGAGTATGGGATATCTTTCCATCTTCTTGTGTCCTCTTTAATTTCTCTCAACAGTGACTTGTAGTTTTCATCATAGAGATTTTTCACATCCTTGGTTAACTTTATTCTTAAGTATTTTGTTTTTTTGGTAGCTATTGTAAATGGGCTGGCTCTCTTGATTTCTTTTTCTGCTAATTCATTGTTGGAGTATAAAAATGCTACTGATTTTTGCATGTTGATTTTGTATCCTGCAACCTTGCTGAAATCATTTATCAACTCTAAGAGGTTTTTTGTAGAGTCTTTAGGCTGTTCTATATATAGGATCATATCTGCAAACCGGGACAGTTTGACTTCATCTTCTCTAATCTGGGTGCCCTTTATTTCCTTCTCTTCCCTGATCACTCTGGCTAGTACTTTCAATACTATGTTAAATAGGAGTGGTGAGAGTGGGCATCCTTGTTTTTGTTTTTAAGGGAAAAACTTTCAACTTTTTCCCATTCACGGTGATATTGGCAGTGGGTTTATCATATATGGCTTTAATTGTGTTGATATACTTCCCTTCTATACCTAATTTATAGAGAGTCTTTGTCATGCATGAATGTTGAATTTTGTCAAATGTTTTTTCAGCATCTACATAGATGATCATATGGTTTTTGTCTTTCATTTTGCTGATGTGGTGTATCACATTTATTTATTTGTGTATATTGAACCAACCTTGCATCCCTGGGATGAATCCCACATGATCGTGGTGTATAATTTTATGTATGTGTTGCTGTATTCTGTCAGCTATTATATTAGTAATTGAGCATTTTATATTATTCCATTTTCTTTCCTCTCTTAGCACATCAGTTATACTTTTTAAAAATTTATTTATTTATTTATTTATTTATTTATTTATTGGTAGCTGGCCAGTATGGGGATTCAAACACTTGACCTTGGTGTCATAATAAGTTATACTTTTTAAGTAATTTTAGTAGTTGGCCTAAAGCTTACAATATACATTTTAAACTAATCTAAGTTCACCTTCAAATAACATTTATACCACTTCAGGGGTAGTTCAAGTAGCTTCAACAGAGTATTCCCACTTCTTCACTCCCAGTCCTCATAACATTTCAACAGTTATTATTATTATTTTGAACACTTCTTTATTACATCATTTAATAATAAGCAAAATAAAATATTTTATTTTACTGTCTTTTATTCTTCCAACTGGGTATCCTATAACTCAGGTGAATTCTGATGCTATCTACCCAGAGATAGTGCCAGATCCCACAGGTTGAGCATTCAGTCCCCACTTCAGATGCCAATCACAAGTCCAGGGTACCTGTACTTCTGACTGACTGGCTACAAACTGGGGTTCCTATGACCCCCTCCTTGCACTTGATCAATTTGCTAGGATGGTTCACAGAACTCAGGGAAACACTATGTTTGCCAGTTTATCATAAAGGATGCTATAAAGGATGCAGATGAACAGCCAGATGAAGAGATGGATAGGGTAAGATATGGGGTGGTGGTGGTGTGTGCAGAGCTTCTAAATCCCGTCTGAGCACACCACCCTCCCAGCATCTTGTTGTTCAACAGTTTTTATAGAGCTTAGTCTCCAGCACCACCTTTTCCTTCCCCCTTTCCTGGGGGTTGGTAGGAGGGGCTGAAAGTTTCAACCCTCTAATTGCTTGGTCTTTCTGGTGACCGGCCCCATCCTGAGGCTTTCTAGGGGCCCTATACTAAGTCACCTCATTAGCATAAATGCAGGTGTTATCAAAGGGGCTCACAATGAATGACAAAAGACACCCCTATCACTCAGGAAATTCCAAGGGTTTTAGCTCTGTGACAGGAACTGGGGACAAAGACCAAATACATTTCATATTATACCATAATCCTGCTTGATGTTCTGTGAGCTTCCTGGTTCTGTGCTTTGCTGTCATTAATTTTGGAAAATTCACAGTCATTATCACATCAAATAATTTCACTACTACTTTCCCTCTTCTCCTATAATTCCCATTATGCTTGTTACATCTTTTGTTATTGTTCATAGTTCTTGGATATTCCATTTTCCATTTCTCTCTCTCTCTCTCTTTGCTCTTCAGTTTGAGAAGTTTCTATTGATATAATCTTCACACTCACTGATTCTTTCTTTAGTTGTGTCTCATCTACTGAAGAGACCATCAGAGGTGTTCCTCATTTCTGTTACACTGGTTTATTTATTTTTTAGCATTTCTTTTTGATTCTTTCTTTGTATTTTCATCTCTCTGATTACATCAGTTACCCATGTGTTCTTGCATGTTGTTCGGTTTTTCCATTTAAGATCATAGCATAGTTATTTTAAATTTCTGGTGTGATAATTCCAACATTTCTGCCATATCTGAGTCTAGTTGTGATGGTTGCTTTGTCTCTTCATAATGTGCTTTTTCTTGCTGAATTAGTCTGCTTGGGTTGCCATAACAGAATACCACAGACTGGATGACATAAACAATAGAAATTTATTTTCTCACAATCCTGGAGACTGGAAGACCTATATTAACGTGCCAGCAGGGTAGGGTTTTGGTGATGCCTTCACACTGTGTCCTTACATGACCTTTCCTCCATGACCACATATTCCTACCGTCTCCTCCTCTTCTTCTAAGGATTCCTGTCCTATGTGATTAGGGCCTCATCCTTATACACACCAAGCCAATATTGCTTCTGCCCAGAAGCAACCCAGGAACAGTACCAGGTAACTGGAGACCAGCCCTACAGTCCGAAGCTCGCCAGAATTATTCAAACTAGTTAATGCTAGAATGTTTACTCTGCCCTGCCTTGACTTTCCCATGGAAACCCCAATAAAGGCTGTGGCCCACACCTTCCCCTTGTTCCTTTCTGCCTCCTGACCAACACTGGTGCTTTCCATGTGGCCCTGTGCAGCATGGCGTGCCCCCTTCTCTTGGGAAATGTAAGAAATAAATTCTTTCAATGGCATTGGCCCCTCTTTGTCATCACTCATTCATCTCCATACATTAAAATCTCATGGGTAGAAATGAAACACTCAGGCCTTCTACTTCTAGGTATTAACCTAAGAGAGAGACTGCTATGTGAATGTTCACAGCAGCTTTATTTGTAATAGCCCCAAACTGGAAGTAATCCAAATTTCCTTTAACAAATGAGTAGAAAAACAAATTATGGAATAACCATATGAGAGAATACTACTAGTCTATAATAAAACATGAAGTACTCATATATGCAACATGGAGAATCTTAATTACGCTGCATAAAAAAGGCAAAAAAGAGTAAACATTTTGTTATTCTATGTATATAAAATTCTGGAAAAGGAAAACAAGTCTTGAGTGAAAGACAGTAAATCACTGGTCATGAGAAAAGGGAGGCAGGGAGGGAAGGAAAGAGGGATCATGAAGAGGGATGAGGTAACTGGAGGTGAGGAATATGTTCATTATCATGATTATGGTGATATAGTTTCATGGGTGTATATATTAAATAAAACTTAGCACATTTTACACTTTAAATATGCACAGTTTACTTCATGTCAACTATAATTCAATGGAGATTTAAAAGAAAAATTGTTCCACAACTTCTAGTCCCAGGCTTGCCTGAACTACCTATGAGAGAAGAGTCACTTGACTTCTCAGAGGCAAGCTTTTAGCAAGTGTACAGCACAGGGCTGGGACTAGATCTGTGGTCCCTTCCAAGTTAGGGGGAAGCACAATAACAGTAGCAAAAGCCCACATGTAACAACTTTCTTGTGATAGCAAAGACTGTATCAGTGTGGGACTGGTAATCTCCAAATACACTGTCTTAATTTTTTTTTTTTTCCTTTTTGTCTTTTTTTTGTGACCGGCAACGGATCGCAACCCTCAGTGTCGCGCCCATACCGGACCGGGACCGGCAACAGGATCACAACCCTTGGTGTTGTGCCCGCACCTCGCTCAGCCAGTGAGCGGGAACTGGTCTGTATGTAGGATCCAAACCCTCGGCAGGAGCACCGCCACACTCCCAAGCGGCGCAATGTAGCAGTGCGCCACCAGGCCGGCCCTACACTGTCTTAATTTTTTTTTTTTTCCTTTTTGTCTTTTTTTTGTGACCGGCAACGGATCGCAACCCTCAGTGTCGCGCCCATACCGGACCGGGACCGGCAACAGGATCACAACCCTTGGTGTTGTGCCCGCACCTCGCTCAGCCAGTGAGCGGGAACTGGTCTGTATGTAGGATCCAAACCCTCGGCAGGAGCACCGCCACACTCCCAAGCGGTGCAATGTAGCAGTGCGCCACCAGGCCGGCCCTACACTGTCTTAATTTAAAAAAGAAAGCAAAGGATAAAAGAGTGTGTATAACATGTTACCCTCTGTGTTAAGGCAAAAGAGAATACGTGTATACTTTCATATGTCTAGAACATTTCTTTAAGGATACCATGGAAGCCAGCATTAATGAGGGAATTAGGCAGCTGGGAAACAGTGGTGGTTTTGGAATTTACTTTTTTCCATATAATATATCCTTTTGTATGTGTGTATTTTGTATCTTTTTTTAAACAATAAAATAATTAGGGGGAAAAAAACAGCTCCACATTAAAACCTGGTTCTGCTCCTCTTGAAAAACCAGAAGACTTGGCAAACGCATATTGACTCCACCATAACTCTGCTCCTCATTTGTAAAGGACAGCCCTGCTTCAATGGAAGCAAAGGCCAGTGAGCAGTAAAGGTTGTTTGTGAGTCACGAAAGTCATCCTGCCTGGACTACAATCTCTCTCCTCTTTGTCTCCATTTTCTTGCCTGTATAGCAATAGCCTTGAGGTGAGGAGTCCAAATAGCCTCAGTGACCTTGTCCATAGGACAGACTACATCTGGAAATCCTGAGGATATCCGTACATCCTCATCCCTCACAGCTAGTGACCAGAATATTTCTGGAAGCACTTTTAGATGGGGCACATACCCTCTAGTTTGATGCCCCCAACTCTATTAATCACATCCAGTGTGTGAATGTAATTATGGTGGACTCCAATGGCCTCAGACCACTGGAGGTCTCCTCCAGGGAAGGGGATAGTACAGAGGTCTGCTTCCCTGGATACACTGGGTAACCTGATGCGCACTTGCCAGCTGGTAGAGGTGAGTGGCTTCTGCCACAGGTACTGGCAGCAATATACCTCAGGCAAGGACTGTGGCATGTCAGAATGTGCATTGTAGCTCCTGAAAGCTTCCCAGTGAGGTATTGGCACTCACAGGGAATCTCTCCAATGTGGATGTCCAGCTGCGAGA
Organism: Galeopterus variegatus; assembly: GCF_000696425.1. Lineage (NCBI taxonomy): Eukaryota > Metazoa > Chordata > Mammalia > Dermoptera > Cynocephalidae > Galeopterus > Galeopterus variegatus. The sequence goes on along the minus strand of NW_007737393.1, from coordinate 23,413 downwards.
TTCAACTTTTGGATGATGGCTACCTCACAGAGGCTACTCTCAGAGCTTCTTGCTGATGTCACTTGTTATGTTAACCAAGCAGATAGCATGTTCCCTGCTCTAGAAGGCCTTTCTCCAGTGTGAGTTTTCTGGTACGAAATGAGGGAAGGCCACAGGATTGAGGCTTTTTTCCAGTGTGATTTCTTTGATGTTTAATGAGGCCAAACTTGTGGCTAAAGAATTTCCCACATTCACTGCACTCATAAGGCCTGTCTCCAGTATGGATTCTCTGGTGTTGAACAAGTATGGACTTAGGGCTGAAGGCTTTCCCACATTCATTGGACTCATAAGGCCTTTCACTAGTGTGAATTCTATGATGTGCAATAAGGCTGGAGCTTTGGGTAAAGAACTTTCCACATTCAGTGCTCTTATAAGGCCTTTCTTCAGTGTGGATTCTAAGGTGCCAAACAAGTGTGGTTTTACAGCTAAAGAATTTCCCACATTCACTACATTTATGAGGTTTTGCCCCAGTGTGAATTCCCTGGTATTGAATGGGTCTGTGTTTGTAGCTGAAGGCTTGCCCACATTTGCTGCATCCATAAGGCCTTAGTTGTGATGTGAACTCTATGGTGTATAGAGAGGTTAGAGTAATGGTTAAAGAATTTCCCACATTCACCACATTCATAAGGCCTTGCTCCACTGTGAACTCTGGTATACAATAAGGCTAGAGTTATGGCTAAATAATTTTCCACATTCACTGAACTCAAAAGGTCTTTCTCCAGTGTGGACTCTGGTGCTCAAGAAGCCTATTTTTGTGGCCAAAGGCTTTCCCACATTCCCTGCACCTGTAATGCCCTTCTCCAGTATGAAAGGCCTCCCTGTACTGAGTGCTTCTTAGAGAATTCCTCTTGCTATGAATGGTCTGGTGTTGGAGAAGGCCTGAGCTGGGCAGGATGTCCTCCCCTCCAGCCCCAAATGTGAAGGGATTCTCTGACATGAGGACTCTAGAGCTCTTAACAAAGAAAGCCCTGTCCTCATCCCTTCTGAGGTGTTTTCCTCCACTGTGCTGCTTCTGGTGCAGGGGGACGCTTATACTGAACCAGAGTTGTCTCCCACATGCACCACATGTGTGCAGTTTGTGCCTGGGGTGTATTCTCTGCTGCTCAGCCAGGAGCAAAATGTCTTTCACAACTGAGCCACACATCTCACAAGGGAAAGCTTTCTGGGTGGCTGGACCTGCCTTTGGAGCCCTGACCTGTGGCACTGCTTGAGAAGGTGCCTCTTCATCCTCCATTCAAAATCAACAACCTGAAAGCAGAGAAATGTAGACTTTGGTCGTGGGGGGACCCCATCAGAAATGTGTGCCTTACAAATCCAGGGATGAGTACATGGGACTCTTGAGAGGATAGGATAAGGGGACTGAAGTGAGGCTGAGAAAGGGTCTGCTGTACTGAGCCTGGGAACATAAAACAATGGGGACATCCAGTGTGGGGCAGGGACAAAGCTATGGGATGCAGCACAGGAAGGAGAAGGTGAGTCTCTGACTCACTTCTCTGTAAACAGCTTTCAGCAGGGGATTGTCTGCTGATGACAAATGAGCACTGAACAGAGGGTGTGTCCAGACCCAGGAAAAAGCCAACTGCAACTGAGGAGCTGTCCAAGGACCATGTGGGATAGGTGCACATCTCACAAGACATTACGTCAGTGCTGCAGAACACTGCAGAGGGAGAAACGAAGAGGGATGCATGGGAGCTGAAAACCAGACAGGTGGAGGTCAGCCCTGGCCAGAAGTCAGGGTAGGAATGGCAAGTGAGCAGAATGTCAAGAATGGGACAGAAAGACAGAAATGAGTCATGGCCCCTCTCCTTGGTATGAAAACAATGATGGGCACTGGAGAGGTTCCTGATATGACCTGAACCCAGCCCTGACATTGAACCACCCCTCACTTCCCACTTACCAGAGCCAGTCCCCCTCCGGGGCCCTTTTGCCATGGCTGGAGTCATGTCTGCCCTGTCAGGTGCCCAGGCATCTCCTCCCAGCTCCAGCTGGACAACTACATGAATCCAGGAAGATGCAAGTCCTAAGGGGAAGACGAGGCAGGTGAGTGGACAGCAGCAGTGCAGAGTAATCCACCCCACAACAGACCACAGGAAAGAAAACTAGTATCACAAGAGGATCCTTGGGGGAACATCTTACAGGAACAGCTGAGTGGTTGCTGAAAGTAGTGACCAGGTTGGTGCCTGCAATTCCTGGCACTGCCAAGCATGAGGCAATGTCAACTGCAGGGAAGAGGGCAGAATCGGGGGCAAAGGCACAATGATTCTGGACAGTCACTCTGCCAGGGTGAGGCCAAGCCTGGTGGGTTCCACTGGGTTCACTGTGAGACTTTCTGGGCCCCACTCCTTCCCTGCAAGGCTCCAGGGCACCAGGTGGTGGGACTGCCTGGGGAGAGGACTGGTGAACACTCAGTCCAGCTCTGGCACCCCCAGCACCTACGCAAGGAAACCTAGGAAGGGAGCCATGTCTATGGCCTGGGTAGGGGAAGGAAAGAGGCCAGCCGAGCATGGAAGGTCACAAAGGCAAAGTTCTCTAGCATCACATGGTGGTACAGGAGTCTCTGAGTCTCATCAAGGATCTTTCACTCTTGCCAGGAAAAGTCCACAGCCACATCCTCAAAAGTCAAGAGTGGGAGAGCGGTGTCCCTGAGCAGCCTTTTCTCCCTAGCAGTCTAAGTCTACCCTTGCCTGCTAAAACATCCATTCCCTGCACCCACGCCCCACCCCACCCCCCCAGCTCACCTCACAGGAGATACAAGGCCTACATGCAATCAGTTGATAAATTCTGCCCACTTTACCTTCAAATATACCCAGAAACCCACTACTTCTCACCATCTCCACCATCACCATGTCGTAGCAAACCACCAACATCTCTCACCTGGATTATTGTAAAGTCTTCTCACTGCTCTCTTAGCGTCCACTCTCACCCCCTAAAGTCTGATCTTCCCACAGAAACTAAGGAATCCTCTGAGACCATCTCATTCCTCTGCTGAGAACCGTCAATGGCTCTCCCCTCCCTCCAAGTCAAAGCCAAATCCTGACACTTTCCTCCCCTACCTGTCACTTGTCTCTACTACATTCCCTATTCCTCTGCAAAATTTACTCCTCGCCAGCCACACTCACCTCCTTGATTTTTATTTTTAAGCACCTATGGAAGGCTGAAAAATGACTCCCAAGGATACCCAGCAATGAACCTCTGGAACCTGTGGGATTTACCTTATATGGAAAAATAGATTTTGCAGATGTGATGAAATTAAGGAAGTTGAGATTGGCAGAATATCCTCGATTATCTGAGTGGGCCTTAAATGCAATTAGAAGTGTCCTCATAAAAAAAAAAAAAAAAAAAAAAAAGGCAGAGTGAGGTCACAGACAGATGAGAAGGCAATGTGACCACAAGGGTAGAGGTTGAAATGATGTGGCCAAGCAATGTCTACCTGACAGAAGCTGGAAGGAGCAAAGAACAGATCTTCTTCTTCCAGAGGGAGCATGACCCTGCTGACCCAGTGAACATGATTTTGGACTTCTGGCCTCCAGAATTTTAATAGACTAAATGTGTGCTTTAAGCCACTAAACATGTGCCAATTTGTTACAGCAGCCACAGGAAACTAATACAGCACCCCGGTTATGGTCCTGCCTCAGGGCCTTTGTGCCTGCTGCTCATTCTGCCTAAAACATTCACTTCCAAATGTCTCTTGGCCATTTCCCTCACTCCTTCAGCTCTTTACTCGATTGTCTACTAATCAGTGACTTCTCCCCAACCTTCCCATTCAAAGTACCAGGTTTCCACCCATCCCTGTTTTCCTGTCCCTCTCTACTTTTCTCTTCAGCACTTACCACCATGTGACTTACTATGAATCTGATTTATTTACTTGTTTATAATCCAACTCTTCTTACTAGAAGGTGAGCTCTCTAAGAGTAGGATTTCAGCTCATCTTTTCACCTTTAATTCTCTACACTTCAAACAGTGCCTGGCACATAGTAATAGTAATGTTAAGGGTTACAGTGAAATAGAGCTCCCTACACCCTCATAACATACGCTATCTGCTTCTGTAAAATTGCTTGCTTAACCTAAGTAACTCCATTTTGCCCCCTGCCTGACCTGCAGACTACCCCCTTTCTGCATGAGAAACTGTTGACTTTCTCATAGAAACAAAAAACAATTGCATAGAAACAGGAGCCATACACAATGAATTATTACATGGGAACGGGAACCATATACAATGAAAACTTATATGCTTGATTGCTCGAACGGCTCATTCTAAGCCTCTGTGACCTAGCCCCCTTGCTTGCTTTGTGCACTTGGACAAACCTGTGTGCCAACGGGATGTAGTGTTTGTCTTCAAAAACCCTACAAGACCAAAGCCTGAGGCTGCTCTTCCTTGGTTGCCCCTTGGGAGATGGTTGCTGGCCAGCTGGAGTGAATAGACTGCCCTTTTCTGCACACAAGTGGCGTGTAAGTGCATTTCTTGTGGGATGGTGCCTCACAACAACAGCTTATTCAGTCCTTGCTACAAGGCAATCAATTTTCAGAAGGGTAAATTGAGACACAGGGAGGTTAAATAATGTGCTCAAGGTCAGTCAGGAGGTGGCACTTACAATCAAATGGTAGAAATACGGATGTTAAATGTGTCTCTGTAAGGTCTCTTATGGAAATGAGGAACATGTTATTGGAAACTGGAGGAAAGGTGATTCTTGTTATAAAGCGGCAAAGAACATGGTGAGATTGTGTTCTACTGTTTTGTGGACAGTAGACATTGTAAGTGATGAACTTGAATATTTAGTCAAGGTGATTTCTATTTCTCCTTGTTGCTCATAGGAAAATGCAAGAGGAGAGAGATAAATTGAAGAAGAAAATGTTAAGGAAACAGGAAACAGAACTGAAGGCTTGGAAAATTATCGGCCTATCCATATTGCAAAAAGTGAGGCAAGTAATGTCAGAAAGATGGCAGACTGTGACGTTCCAGGCTCTCATTCTTTTAAGGTGACACCATGTTGGGCCGGCCTGTGGCTCACTCGGGAGAGTGTGGTGCTGATAACACCAAGGCCACGGGTTCGGATCCCATATATGGATGGCTGGTCAGCTCACTGGTAGAGCGTGGTGCTGACAACACCAAGTCAAGGGTTAAGATCCCCTTACTGGTCATCTTTTTAAAAAATAAATAAATTAGGCAGGTAAGTCAAGATGGCGACAGATCTGGAGCAGGGGTGCCAGAAGACAGCGTGAGCCTGAGAGGTGTGCACTGTGCTGCCAGAGTGCTATTTGCATTTCCAAGAGCAACAAAAAAAGAATAAGTCTTTGATCAACTAATCTACAAGTATAAAAAAGCAACTACAGATTCGAGGTTTAGGGCCGACATTAAAGAAGATTCCTGGTAGCGCCCGAGCTGTGCCACGGGACCGAGTGAGCAGCCCAATGCAGTGGAGGCTAGGACAATGCAGAAACGGAGAGGGAGCCGCTCAGCCGGCCCAGCTCCGTGAGTGACCCCCAGCCCAGCCCTGCTTGCGGGGCAGATGCCCATCTGGTATCTGCCTGCCCCACTAGGCCAGTCACCGGCCCGGGGCTGCCTCCATTTTCTCGGGTCGGGGAGGAGCCGGCCGGCTTGGCCAGGCCTGCCCTCCTCACCCGGCTTGGCTCCTCACTGAGCCTTCCCACTTCCTTGGCCCGGTGCGGGGCCTCCCGGGGCCTGCAGGCCGGCCTCACATCCCACTTCCCCCGTGGTTCTCTGGCAGGGCTGGTGGCGCAGGGAGCCCCCGGCCAGAGGCGGGAGGACAGGGAACAACGGGCCG
>NW_007737393.1:0-16591 GCF_000696425.1 Galeopterus variegatus | reverse complement strand
CCCCCGAAAACCACACTTCCCACGAGTCTCTGCGGCCGCGCAACTTGTCGCACCGTGAGAAAAACGATCTCGGCTTTCTAAGAAATTATACCGCCTGGAGCTGTCCCACGCCAAGTGTCGAGAGCACACGGTCGCCTTCTGCACTTCCAGAACCAAGGGCAACCCTCTGCTTGCGTTGTAAGGACAATGGCGCCCGTATCGCAAAACTACACTTCCCAGAAAATTATGTGGCCTCGACAAGGTCTTCCGGGTCATTCTTGCGCTCACGAATACGTTCTCCTCCCGCGACGTGGGCAGGCTTTGCTGGTACCGTATGAAAACTGTCCTTTGCTGGTGGAGGGTCTCCTCTCATCCAACACCCTTCTGCTACGGCGTCCAGCTCCTGTGCTATTTGAGTATTTGGCACCCGCTTGCCCAGGACTATAGTTCCCAGAATGCCCCGGGGCCGGACAGTCACAACAATAGTTGTCCGCCAACCAAGGACCTGTCCCGGAAGTTCATGCGGACATGTCACTTCTGTGACGCTACTGACGCCGTTGTGATGTGCGTTAGGCGCCCTCGAAGGACTTGGAAATATTGAGCTCAGGTGAGCGCTTTGAGGACAATGAATCGCATCCTAGGAAGAATCACTCCTCCCGTAACCCGCAGCCTGAGCCGCCTCGGTCCCCAGAAGCGCTTACTAAACTTTGACCTTGCCCAGCCCACCCAAAGGGGCGATGGACATCTATGTACATAGGCCGGAGCAATCTACTGGTAGTGTGTACTTGGGTTGTTTATTTTCTATTTTAAATTAAATTTATTTTTCTTATTTTTAAGAATCAAATACTATGGCTATGAATTTTCTTATCCATTTCAAGTACTTTATGTGCATGATATTCATTAGATACGCTTCTACATTGGTATGTTGTGTGGGTGTGGTATTTAATTCATACAGCAGCCATAGTTTTAAAAAACATGGCATCAGCTGGTATCCTTTCAATGCTTAGAGTATGTAATAAGGAAAGGTTTGTCTTCTCAAAGTATGTTCCCATCTACGACTTTATTATACAATGACAAATTGTTTTCCAAAGTTGAACGAATTTACACTCCTACCAGAGTTTATAGTTATTTTGGTTGCCAACTATTAGTGCCAGCACTCGATTTTGTTAGAATTTTAAACTTTGCCAACCGATTAGGCATGAAATTGTAACTCGCTGTGGCTTACTTTTGCTTTTCTTAATTGTTAATTAGGTTGAGAATCTTTTCATTGTCTGTTGGCCTTAGTATTCCCTTCTCTGAGAATTGCATGTCATTTGGTGAATGTTCTTTTAGAACGATGAGCTGTTTTTAATATTAAAATACAAATTACAAAGGAAAAATTGAGATTTTTAAGCTGGGAGTTCAGGGACTAGGATATTAGGATTTTCTCCCCTTAGAATCCTGGACTTTGAACTGAATGTGTTTCAGCAGTTTTGCATAATCTTTCTAGGCATAAAATTCTTTTTTTTTTTTTTCCTGCTTGAGATTTGTTGAACAACTTGAATCTGTGAAGTGCCATCTTCCTGCCAGCAAACTTTTCATCTCTCATATATTGCCTCTTCCGCATTCTTTCTATCCCTTGTAAAATCTAAACGGAAGGCAGGTCTTGCCATTCTCTGTACTCCATGTGTCCTAAATCCTCTGTAATTTCTGTTTTTCAATCTCAGTGTTGCAGTCTGGATAATTTATTCTGATCTATCTCCCGTAAGTAATTCCCTCTCAAGGGGATTTTTTTTATTTCAGTTTTTCAAAGTTTTTTTTAACATGGTAGGTATCATTTCACAATATGTATCTGATAATACCAACAACTGAAGATTTTATGGATATCTTTGTAAATTTTTTTTTTAATTCTTCACTCAGTTTGCTTCCTTTTTTTGTTGGTTATGTTTATGTGTCACTCTGTCCTTCAAAAGAGATTTTATGGGGCTTTTCCATATCCTTGGATAAAAATGCCTTTCTTTTTTTTTTTTTAAAAGATGACCGGTAAGGGGATCTTAACCCTTGACTTGGTGTTGTCAGCACCACGCTCAGCCAGCGAGCGAACCGGCCATCCCTATGTGGGATCCGAACCCAGGGCCTTGGTGTTATTAGCACCGCACTCTACCGAGTGAGCCACGGGCCGGCCCAAAAATGCCTTTCTTTTCTAGGGATTATAAAATGTTCAGGCAAGATCTGGATTACTACCACTCTGAAACCACTTTAAACTAAATTTAAGACATAAAGTCCCTGTTCAGTCCATCCAGAAAATCTTTCATAGGGATTATTCGTCATTGTTGCTGCTTTTCCTTATGAGCTTCCTGGAAGAATTATGGAGCCTTCCCATTATGAGTTCTCAGATATTTGGAACATGAATTAAGTTCATGAGCAGAGAGAGGGCTAACATTAAAGGACTAGATGTGACTGGGAGCAGAGGTGAGAACTTTAAATGGAGGGCTAGTTCTTTTGTTTGTAAAAGAGCTGTCTGTTTATGTCTAGCCAGCTCTTAATATTACTTTGCAGCTAAACTCCTAATGTGTGAGTGCTCCATGACTAGCATTATTAACAGAACACATCCACTCTGATGAAGAAAGACTGGAAAAAAGAAATCTAGGGGCAGGTGGAGTAGAGATTCAGGCATAAGTAAGCCCATTTTAAACAAATATCGTGCCAGACATTTGAGAAAGAAAATAAGGCCGAGAGACAGAGACAGAGAGAAAGCAAAGGAAAGAGAATAATACTTTGTATGCCATATTGAACCCAATCCCTTCCATGGTCTCTGAGCTGCATTTTTTCCTTTACTATTAGGCAATATTTACAGTCATTGATTTTGCTATTGGAACTTACCTGGTCAAGGGCACATTTTAGAATATGAACTTGGGAGAAGAAAAGCAAGTACATGTTGATGCCAAAACTGTTCAATTTTCAGGATATGCTATGGTCTGAATGTTTGTGTACCCCAAAATTCATATGTTGAAACTGAATCCCCAATGTGATAGTATTAATAGATGGAGCCTTTGGGGAGGTGATTATGACATGAGAGTGGAGCCCTCATGAATGGGATTAGTGCCATCATAATAGAGGCCCAACAGACTGGCCAGTTAGCTCACTAGGCTAGAATGTGGTGTTAGTAACACCAAGGTCAAGGGTTCAGATCTACATACTGGCCAGTCACCAAAAAAAAAATGAGGCCCAAGGGAGCTTGTTTGCTTCTTTCACCATGTGAGAATACAGCGAGAAAGTGTCATCTATGAAGAAGTGGGCCCTCACCACACACTGCCAGCACCTTGATCTTGGACTTCCCAGCCTCCAGAACTGTGAGAAATACATTTCTGTTGTTTATAGGTTACCCAGCCTAAGGTATTTTGTTAGAGCAGCCCAAACGGACTAAGAGCAAAAAGGAAGCTTTGGAATCCTAGCTTTCAAGATATTTAAAATCATATACTTGCCATACGGAGAAACTCCTGCTGAGATCTCTTTGTCCTTATTCCTGGCTCATCTTCCCTCTGTCATTTTGGAAAAGCCCACACATCCCACTACGGGCCAAAGTTTTATATCCAAGAGCCTAATCCTAGTTCTCCCGTCACTGGTTTATAGACCTCTCCATTCCCAATCTGACCAAACCTTACCCCATGAATGTCCAATGTACAACCTGTGCAGAGCTGAGCCTCCAACAGGACCTTTGTGCTCTCCTTCCCTCCCGGAGGACCTCTGACATCCTACATCTCTAATTATTTATGTGACCCATAACAGGTAACACCAGGCTCAAGGGTGAACTCAGTAGGAAGTGCCAAGTGTACATATGTTTGACCAATAGTGCCCAGCCATTGCTTGGTCAGTTGGTTGGATTCCCTAAGGGAAACAGGGCTGGAAACTAAGGCCCTGTTTATGGCTATGATCCAGAGGAGGATTTCTGTCTCACTTCTTTTCCTCCCTCTCGGATCATGAAGGAATTGGAATAAGCCTTCCTTTACTTCCATTAGAAGAGACTTCATTTAGATCTTAAGCCTGAGAATACCCTCATGGGGCTTACTAGGTAGGGAGTTCAAGTTTTTTCTACTGATTGATTTTGCTTATTTCTCTAAAAATGGCTCCAGGGAGGTGAACTCCAATATGTATGTTAGTCTGGGAAAATAAGTGGATAGAGGGAAAATGTCACAATTTTTTCTTAAAGTTCAATAAACACTTGCAAAATTTTATTTTTTTTTCAAATCCATTTTACTTTTTTATTTTATCAGTATACAATATAGTTGATTTTTGCATCCCTTTATCAATTCCTCCTTTTCCTCCCTCCCTGCCTCCCCATCAACATCATATCTGTTCACATGTCTTAAGAAAATCAAGAAATTGTTGTGTCTTCTTCCCTGACCCCACCCCCCATTCATTTGTTTATTTACTTATTTATTTTTATTAGCTCCCACAAATAAGTGAGAGCACACAGTATTTTTCTGTGCCTGGCTTATTTCACTTAATATAATTTTCTCTAAGTCCATCCATGTTGTTGTGAATGGTATTCTTTTTTACAGCAGAGTAGCATTCCATTGTTTAGATATATCACATTTTCCTTATCCACTCATCTGATGATGGGTATTTAGGCTGGCTCCAATTCTTGGCTATTGTAAATAGTGCTGCAATAAACATGGGAGTGCAGGTATCCCTTCAACATGATGATTTCCATTCCTTTGGGTATATACCCAGCAGTGGGATAGCTGGTTCATATGGTAGATCTATGTGTAATTATTTGAGGAACCTCCATACCATTTTCCATAGAGGCTGCACCATTTTGCAGTCCCACCAACAGTGTAGAAAAGTTCCTCTTTCTGTGCATCCTCATCAGCATTTATTATTCTCAGTCTTTTGGATATTAGCCAGTTTAACTGAAGTGAGATGATATCTCAGGGTGGTTTTGATTTGCATTTCCCAAATGCTGAGTGATGTTGAGCATTTTTTTATATGTCTGTTGGCCATTCATATATCTTCCTTTGAGAAATGCCTACTCAGCTCCTTTGCCCATTTTTTAAATTGGGTTACTTGTTTTTTTTGCTGTTAAGCTGTTTGAGTTCCTTGTATATTCTGTATATTAATCCTTTGTCAGATGTATATTGTGCAAATATTTTCTCCCACGCTGTTGGTTGTCTTTTCACTGTTGTTTCTTTTGCTGTGCAGAAGCTTTATTTTGGTATGATCCCATTTGTTTACTTTTCCTTTGGTTACTTGTGCTTTTGAGGTCATATTCATAAAGTCAATGCCCAATTCTACTTCCTGAAGTGTTTCCCCTGTTTTCTTTTAGGAGTTTTATTGTTTCAGTACATATATTTAATTCTTTAATCCATTTTGAGTTGATTTTGGTATATGGTGAGAGGTTGTGGGTCTAGTTTCATTTTTCTACATACGGATGTCCAATTTTCCCAGCACCATTTACTGAAGAGGCAGTCTCTTCCCCAGTGTCTGTTCTTTGTGCCTTTGTCGAAGATCAGATGTCTATAAGTGTATGGGTTGATTTCTGGGTTTTCTATTCTGTTCCACTGGTCCATGTGTCTGTTTTTATGCCAGTACCATGCTGTTTTGATTACTATAGCTTTGTAGTATAAAGTCTGGTAGTGTTATACCTACAGCTTTATTATTATTATTATTATTTTTTTTTTTTTTTTGCTCAGGATTGCTTTGGTTATTCGTGGTCTTTTGTTATTCCGTATGAATGTGAGAATTGTTTTTTCCATTTCTGAGAAGAATGTCATTGGAATTTTGATGGGGATTGCAATGAATCTGTAGATCACTTTAGGTAGTATGGACATTTTCATAATTTAATTCTTCCAATCCAAGAGTATGGGATATCTTTCCATCTTCTTGTGTCCTCTTTAATTTCTCTCAACAGTGACTTGTAGTTTTCATCATAGAGATTTTTCACATCCTTGGTTAACTTTATTCTTAAGTATTTTGTTTTTTTGGTAGCTATTGTAAATGGGCTGGCTCTCTTGATTTCTTTTTCTGCTAATTCATTGTTGGAGTATAAAAATGCTACTGATTTTTGCATGTTGATTTTGTATCCTGCAACCTTGCTGAAATCATTTATCAACTCTAAGAGGTTTTTTGTAGAGTCTTTAGGCTGTTCTATATATAGGATCATATCTGCAAACCGGGACAGTTTGACTTCATCTTCTCTAATCTGGGTGCCCTTTATTTCCTTCTCTTCCCTGATCACTCTGGCTAGTACTTTCAATACTATGTTAAATAGGAGTGGTGAGAGTGGGCATCCTTGTTTTTGTTTTTAAGGGAAAAACTTTCAACTTTTTCCCATTCACGGTGATATTGGCAGTGGGTTTATCATATATGGCTTTAATTGTGTTGATATACTTCCCTTCTATACCTAATTTATAGAGAGTCTTTGTCATGCATGAATGTTGAATTTTGTCAAATGTTTTTTCAGCATCTACATAGATGATCATATGGTTTTTGTCTTTCATTTTGCTGATGTGGTGTATCACATTTATTTATTTGTGTATATTGAACCAACCTTGCATCCCTGGGATGAATCCCACATGATCGTGGTGTATAATTTTATGTATGTGTTGCTGTATTCTGTCAGCTATTATATTAGTAATTGAGCATTTTATATTATTCCATTTTCTTTCCTCTCTTAGCACATCAGTTATACTTTTTAAAAATTTATTTATTTATTTATTTATTTATTTATTGGTAGCTGGCCAGTATGGGGATTCAAACACTTGACCTTGGTGTCATAATAAGTTATACTTTTTAAGTAATTTTAGTAGTTGGCCTAAAGCTTACAATATACATTTTAAACTAATCTAAGTTCACCTTCAAATAACATTTATACCACTTCAGGGGTAGTTCAAGTAGCTTCAACAGAGTATTCCCACTTCTTCACTCCCAGTCCTCATAACATTTCAACAGTTATTATTATTATTTTGAACACTTCTTTATTACATCATTTAATAATAAGCAAAATAAAATATTTTATTTTACTGTCTTTTATTCTTCCAACTGGGTATCCTATAACTCAGGTGAATTCTGATGCTATCTACCCAGAGATAGTGCCAGATCCCACAGGTTGAGCATTCAGTCCCCACTTCAGATGCCAATCACAAGTCCAGGGTACCTGTACTTCTGACTGACTGGCTACAAACTGGGGTTCCTATGACCCCCTCCTTGCACTTGATCAATTTGCTAGGATGGTTCACAGAACTCAGGGAAACACTATGTTTGCCAGTTTATCATAAAGGATGCTATAAAGGATGCAGATGAACAGCCAGATGAAGAGATGGATAGGGTAAGATATGGGGTGGTGGTGGTGTGTGCAGAGCTTCTAAATCCCGTCTGAGCACACCACCCTCCCAGCATCTTGTTGTTCAACAGTTTTTATAGAGCTTAGTCTCCAGCACCACCTTTTCCTTCCCCCTTTCCTGGGGGTTGGTAGGAGGGGCTGAAAGTTTCAACCCTCTAATTGCTTGGTCTTTCTGGTGACCGGCCCCATCCTGAGGCTTTCTAGGGGCCCTATACTAAGTCACCTCATTAGCATAAATGCAGGTGTTATCAAAGGGGCTCACAATGAATGACAAAAGACACCCCTATCACTCAGGAAATTCCAAGGGTTTTAGCTCTGTGACAGGAACTGGGGACAAAGACCAAATACATTTCATATTATACCATAATCCTGCTTGATGTTCTGTGAGCTTCCTGGTTCTGTGCTTTGCTGTCATTAATTTTGGAAAATTCACAGTCATTATCACATCAAATAATTTCACTACTACTTTCCCTCTTCTCCTATAATTCCCATTATGCTTGTTACATCTTTTGTTATTGTTCATAGTTCTTGGATATTCCATTTTCCATTTCTCTCTCTCTCTCTCTTTGCTCTTCAGTTTGAGAAGTTTCTATTGATATAATCTTCACACTCACTGATTCTTTCTTTAGTTGTGTCTCATCTACTGAAGAGACCATCAGAGGTGTTCCTCATTTCTGTTACACTGGTTTATTTATTTTTTAGCATTTCTTTTTGATTCTTTCTTTGTATTTTCATCTCTCTGATTACATCAGTTACCCATGTGTTCTTGCATGTTGTTCGGTTTTTCCATTTAAGATCATAGCATAGTTATTTTAAATTTCTGGTGTGATAATTCCAACATTTCTGCCATATCTGAGTCTAGTTGTGATGGTTGCTTTGTCTCTTCATAATGTGCTTTTTCTTGCTGAATTAGTCTGCTTGGGTTGCCATAACAGAATACCACAGACTGGATGACATAAACAATAGAAATTTATTTTCTCACAATCCTGGAGACTGGAAGACCTATATTAACGTGCCAGCAGGGTAGGGTTTTGGTGATGCCTTCACACTGTGTCCTTACATGACCTTTCCTCCATGACCACATATTCCTACCGTCTCCTCCTCTTCTTCTAAGGATTCCTGTCCTATGTGATTAGGGCCTCATCCTTATACACACCAAGCCAATATTGCTTCTGCCCAGAAGCAACCCAGGAACAGTACCAGGTAACTGGAGACCAGCCCTACAGTCCGAAGCTCGCCAGAATTATTCAAACTAGTTAATGCTAGAATGTTTACTCTGCCCTGCCTTGACTTTCCCATGGAAACCCCAATAAAGGCTGTGGCCCACACCTTCCCCTTGTTCCTTTCTGCCTCCTGACCAACACTGGTGCTTTCCATGTGGCCCTGTGCAGCATGGCGTGCCCCCTTCTCTTGGGAAATGTAAGAAATAAATTCTTTCAATGGCATTGGCCCCTCTTTGTCATCACTCATTCATCTCCATACATTAAAATCTCATGGGTAGAAATGAAACACTCAGGCCTTCTACTTCTAGGTATTAACCTAAGAGAGAGACTGCTATGTGAATGTTCACAGCAGCTTTATTTGTAATAGCCCCAAACTGGAAGTAATCCAAATTTCCTTTAACAAATGAGTAGAAAAACAAATTATGGAATAACCATATGAGAGAATACTACTAGTCTATAATAAAACATGAAGTACTCATATATGCAACATGGAGAATCTTAATTACGCTGCATAAAAAAGGCAAAAAAGAGTAAACATTTTGTTATTCTATGTATATAAAATTCTGGAAAAGGAAAACAAGTCTTGAGTGAAAGACAGTAAATCACTGGTCATGAGAAAAGGGAGGCAGGGAGGGAAGGAAAGAGGGATCATGAAGAGGGATGAGGTAACTGGAGGTGAGGAATATGTTCATTATCATGATTATGGTGATATAGTTTCATGGGTGTATATATTAAATAAAACTTAGCACATTTTACACTTTAAATATGCACAGTTTACTTCATGTCAACTATAATTCAATGGAGATTTAAAAGAAAAATTGTTCCACAACTTCTAGTCCCAGGCTTGCCTGAACTACCTATGAGAGAAGAGTCACTTGACTTCTCAGAGGCAAGCTTTTAGCAAGTGTACAGCACAGGGCTGGGACTAGATCTGTGGTCCCTTCCAAGTTAGGGGGAAGCACAATAACAGTAGCAAAAGCCCACATGTAACAACTTTCTTGTGATAGCAAAGACTGTATCAGTGTGGGACTGGTAATCTCCAAATACACTGTCTTAATTTTTTTTTTTTTCCTTTTTGTCTTTTTTTTGTGACCGGCAACGGATCGCAACCCTCAGTGTCGCGCCCATACCGGACCGGGACCGGCAACAGGATCACAACCCTTGGTGTTGTGCCCGCACCTCGCTCAGCCAGTGAGCGGGAACTGGTCTGTATGTAGGATCCAAACCCTCGGCAGGAGCACCGCCACACTCCCAAGCGGTGCAATGTAGCAGTGCGCCACCAGGCCGGCCCTACACTGTCTTAATTTAAAAAAGAAAGCAAAGGATAAAAGAGTGTGTATAACATGTTACCCTCTGTGTTAAGGCAAAAGAGAATACGTGTATACTTTCATATGTCTAGAACATTTCTTTAAGGATACCATGGAAGCCAGCATTAATGAGGGAATTAGGCAGCTGGGAAACAGTGGTGGTTTTGGAATTTACTTTTTTCCATATAATATATCCTTTTGTATGTGTGTATTTTGTATCTTTTTTTAAACAATAAAATAATTAGGGGGAAAAAAACAGCTCCACATTAAAACCTGGTTCTGCTCCTCTTGAAAAACCAGAAGACTTGGCAAACGCATATTGACTCCACCATAACTCTGCTCCTCATTTGTAAAGGACAGCCCTGCTTCAATGGAAGCAAAGGCCAGTGAGCAGTAAAGGTTGTTTGTGAGTCACGAAAGTCATCCTGCCTGGACTACAATCTCTCTCCTCTTTGTCTCCATTTTCTTGCCTGTATAGCAATAGCCTTGAGGTGAGGAGTCCAAATAGCCTCAGTGACCTTGTCCATAGGACAGACTACATCTGGAAATCCTGAGGATATCCGTACATCCTCATCCCTCACAGCTAGTGACCAGAATATTTCTGGAAGCACTTTTAGATGGGGCACATACCCTCTAGTTTGATGCCCCCAACTCTATTAATCACATCCAGTGTGTGAATGTAATTATGGTGGACTCCAATGGCCTCAGACCACTGGAGGTCTCCTCCAGGGAAGGGGATAGTACAGAGGTCTGCTTCCCTGGATACACTGGGTAACCTGATGCGCACTTGCCAGCTGGTAGAGGTGAGTGGCTTCTGCCACAGGTACTGGCAGCAATATACCTCAGGCAAGGACTGTGGCATGTCAGAATGTGCATTGTAGCTCCTGAAAGCTTCCCAGTGAGGTATTGGCACTCACAGGGAATCTCTCCAATGTGGATGTCCAGCTGCGAGATTCAACTTTTGGATGATGGCTACCTCACAGAGGCTACTCTCAGAGCTTCTTGCTGATGTCACTTGTTATGTTAACCAAGCAGATAGCATGTTCCCTGCTCTAGAAGGCCTTTCTCCAGTGTGAGTTTTCTGGTACGAAATGAGGGAAGGCCACAGGATTGAGGCTTTTTTCCAGTGTGATTTCTTTGATGTTTAATGAGGCCAAACTTGTGGCTAAAGAATTTCCCACATTCACTGCACTCATAAGGCCTGTCTCCAGTATGGATTCTCTGGTGTTGAACAAGTATGGACTTAGGGCTGAAGGCTTTCCCACATTCATTGGACTCATAAGGCCTTTCACTAGTGTGAATTCTATGATGTGCAATAAGGCTGGAGCTTTGGGTAAAGAACTTTCCACATTCAGTGCTCTTATAAGGCCTTTCTTCAGTGTGGATTCTAAGGTGCCAAACAAGTGTGGTTTTACAGCTAAAGAATTTCCCACATTCACTACATTTATGAGGTTTTGCCCCAGTGTGAATTCCCTGGTATTGAATGGGTCTGTGTTTGTAGCTGAAGGCTTGCCCACATTTGCTGCATCCATAAGGCCTTAGTTGTGATGTGAACTCTATGGTGTATAGAGAGGTTAGAGTAATGGTTAAAGAATTTCCCACATTCACCACATTCATAAGGCCTTGCTCCACTGTGAACTCTGGTATACAATAAGGCTAGAGTTATGGCTAAATAATTTTCCACATTCACTGAACTCAAAAGGTCTTTCTCCAGTGTGGACTCTGGTGCTCAAGAAGCCTATTTTTGTGGCCAAAGGCTTTCCCACATTCCCTGCACCTGTAATGCCCTTCTCCAGTATGAAAGGCCTCCCTGTACTGAGTGCTTCTTAGAGAATTCCTCTTGCTATGAATGGTCTGGTGTTGGAGAAGGCCTGAGCTGGGCAGGATGTCCTCCCCTCCAGCCCCAAATGTGAAGGGATTCTCTGACATGAGGACTCTAGAGCTCTTAACAAAGAAAGCCCTGTCCTCATCCCTTCTGAGGTGTTTTCCTCCACTGTGCTGCTTCTGGTGCAGGGGGACGCTTATACTGAACCAGAGTTGTCTCCCACATGCACCACATGTGTGCAGTTTGTGCCTGGGGTGTATTCTCTGCTGCTCAGCCAGGAGCAAAATGTCTTTCACAACTGAGCCACACATCTCACAAGGGAAAGCTTTCTGGGTGGCTGGACCTGCCTTTGGAGCCCTGACCTGTGGCACTGCTTGAGAAGGTGCCTCTTCATCCTCCATTCAAAATCAACAACCTGAAAGCAGAGAAATGTAGACTTTGGTCGTGGGGGGACCCCATCAGAAATGTGTGCCTTACAAATCCAGGGATGAGTACATGGGACTCTTGAGAGGATAGGATAAGGGGACTGAAGTGAGGCTGAGAAAGGGTCTGCTGTACTGAGCCTGGGAACATAAAACAATGGGGACATCCAGTGTGGGGCAGGGACAAAGCTATGGGATGCAGCACAGGAAGGAGAAGGTGAGTCTCTGACTCACTTCTCTGTAAACAGCTTTCAGCAGGGGATTGTCTGCTGATGACAAATGAGCACTGAACAGAGGGTGTGTCCAGACCCAGGAAAAAGCCAACTGCAACTGAGGAGCTGTCCAAGGACCATGTGGGATAGGTGCACATCTCACAAGACATTACGTCAGTGCTGCAGAACACTGCAGAGGGAGAAACGAAGAGGGATGCATGGGAGCTGAAAACCAGACAGGTGGAGGTCAGCCCTGGCCAGAAGTCAGGGTAGGAATGGCAAGTGAGCAGAATGTCAAGAATGGGACAGAAAGACAGAAATGAGTCATGGCCCCTCTCCTTGGTATGAAAACAATGATGGGCACTGGAGAGGTTCCTGATATGACCTGAACCCAGCCCTGACATTGAACCACCCCTCACTTCCCACTTACCAGAGCCAGTCCCCCTCCGGGGCCCTTTTGCCATGGCTGGAGTCATGTCTGCCCTGTCAGGTGCCCAGGCATCTCCTCCCAGCTCCAGCTGGACAACTACATGAATCCAGGAAGATGCAAGTCCTAAGGGGAAGACGAGGCAGGTGAGTGGACAGCAGCAGTGCAGAGTAATCCACCCCACAACAGACCACAGGAAAGAAAACTAGTATCACAAGAGGATCCTTGGGGGAACATCTTACAGGAACAGCTGAGTGGTTGCTGAAAGTAGTGACCAGGTTGGTGCCTGCAATTCCTGGCACTGCCAAGCATGAGGCAATGTCAACTGCAGGGAAGAGGGCAGAATCGGGGGCAAAGGCACAATGATTCTGGACAGTCACTCTGCCAGGGTGAGGCC
Organism: Galeopterus variegatus; assembly: GCF_000696425.1. Taxonomy (NCBI): domain Eukaryota; kingdom Metazoa; phylum Chordata; class Mammalia; order Dermoptera; family Cynocephalidae; genus Galeopterus; species Galeopterus variegatus. The sequence continues at coordinate 3,478 of NW_007737393.1, read as the reverse complement.
AAGCCTGGTGGGTTCCACTGGGTTCACTGTGAGACTTTCTGGGCCCCACTCCTTCCCTGCAAGGCTCCAGGGCACCAGGTGGTGGGACTGCCTGGGGAGAGGACTGGTGAACACTCAGTCCAGCTCTGGCACCCCCAGCACCTACGCAAGGAAACCTAGGAAGGGAGCCATGTCTATGGCCTGGGTAGGGGAAGGAAAGAGGCCAGCCGAGCATGGAAGGTCACAAAGGCAAAGTTCTCTAGCATCACATGGTGGTACAGGAGTCTCTGAGTCTCATCAAGGATCTTTCACTCTTGCCAGGAAAAGTCCACAGCCACATCCTCAAAAGTCAAGAGTGGGAGAGCGGTGTCCCTGAGCAGCCTTTTCTCCCTAGCAGTCTAAGTCTACCCTTGCCTGCTAAAACATCCAAAAAAAAAAAAAAAAAAAAAAAGAGGCAGAGTGAGGTCACAGACAGATGAGAAGGCAACGTGACCACAAGGGTAGAGGTTGAAATGATGTGGCCAAGCAATGTCTACCTGACAGAAGCTGGAAGGAGCAAAGAACAGATCTTCTTCTTCCAGAGGGAGCATGACCCTGCTGACCCAGTGAACATGATTTTGGACTTCTGGCCTCCAGAATTTTAATAGACTAAATGTGTGCTTTAAGCCACTAAACATGTGCCAATTTGTTACAGCAGCCACAGGAAACTAATACAGCACCCCGGTTATGGTCCTGCCTCAGGGCCTTTGTGCCTGCTGCTCATTCTGCCTAAAACATTCACTTCCAAATGTCTCTTGGCCATTTCCCTCACTCCTTCAGCTCTTTACTCGATTGTCTACTAATCAGTGACTTCTCCCCAACCTTCCCATTCAAAGTACCAGGTTTCCACCCATCCCTGTTTTCCTGTCCCTCTCTACTTTTCTCTTCAGCACTTACCACCATGTGACTTACTATGAATCTGATTTATTTACTTGTTTATAATCCAACTCTTCTTACTAGAAGGTGAGCTCTCTAAGAGTAGGATTTCAGCTCATCTTTTCACCTTTAATTCTCTACACTTCAAACAGTGCCTGGCACATAGTAATAGTAATGTTAAGGGTTACAGTGAAATAGAGCTCCCTACACCCTCATAACATACGCTATCTGCTTCTGTAAAATTGCTTGCTTAACCTAAGTAACTCCATTTTGCCCCCTGCCTGACCTGCAGACTACCCCCTTTCTGCATGAGAAACTGTTGACTTTCTCATAGAAACAAAAAACAATTGCATAGAAACAGGAGCCATACACAATGAATTATTACATGGGAACGGGAACCATATACAATGAAAACTTATATGCTTGATTGCTCGAACGGCTCATTCTAAGCCTCTGTGACCTAGCCCCCTTGCTTGCTTTGTGCACTTGGACAAACCTGTGTGCCAACGGGATGTAGTGTTTGTCTTCAAAAACCCTACAAGACCAAAGCCTGAGGCTGCTCTTCCTTGGTTGCCCCTTGGGAGATGGTTGCTGGCCAGCTGGAGTGAATAGACTGCCCTTTTCTGCACACAAGTGGCGTGTAAGTGCATTTCTTGTGGGATGGTGCCTCACAACAACAGCTTATTCAGTCCTTGCTACAAGGCAATCAATTTTCAGAAGGGTAAATTGAGACACAGGGAGGTTAAATAATGTGCTCAAGGTCAGTCAGGAGGTGGCACTTACAATCAAATGGTAGAAATACGGATGTTAAATGTGTCTCTGTAAGGTCTCTTATGGAAATGAGGAACATGTTATTGGAAACTGGAGGAAAGGTGATTCTTGTTATAAAGCGGCAAAGAACATGGTGAGATTGTGTTCTACTGTTTTGTGGACAGTAGACATTGTAAGTGATGAACTTGAATATTTAGTCAAGGTGATTTCTATTTCTCCTTGTTGCTCATAGGAAAATGCAAGAGGAGAGAGATAAATTGAAGAAGAAAATGTTAAGGAAACAGGAAACAGAACTGAAGGCTTGGAAAATTATCGGCCTATCCATATTGCAAAAAGTGAGGCAAGTAATGTCAGAAAGATGGCAGACTGTGACGTTCCAGGCTCTCATTCTTTTAAGGTGACACCATGTTGGGCCGGCCTGTGGCTCACTCGGGAGAGTGTGGTGCTGATAACACCAAGGCCACGGGTTCGGATCCCATATATGGATGGCTGGTCAGCTCACTGGTAGAGCGTGGTGCTGACAACACCAAGTCAAGGGTTAAGATCCCCTTACTGGTCATCTTTTTAAAAAATAAATAAATTGGGCAGGTAAGTCTAGATGGCGACAGATCTGGAGCAGGGGTGCCAGAAGACAGCGTGAGCCTCAGAGGTGTGCACTGTGCTGCCAGAGTGCTATTTGCATTTCCAAGAGCAACAAAAAAAGAATAAGTCTTTGATCAACTAATCTACAAGTATAAAAAAGCAACTACAGATTCGAGGTTTAGGGCCGACATTAAAGAAGATTCCTGGTAGCGCCCGAGCTGTGCCACGGGACCGAGTGAGCAGCCCAATGCAGTGGAGGCTAGGACAATGCAGAAACGGAGAGGGAGCCGCTCAGCCGGCCCAGCTCCGTGAGTGACCCCCAGCCCAGCCCTGCTTGCGGGGCAGATGCCCATCTGGTATCTGCCTGCCCCACTAGGCCAGTCACCGGCCCGGGGCTGCCTCCATTTTCTCGGGTCGGGGAGGAGCCGGCCGGCTTGGCCAGGCCTGCCCTCCTCACCCGGCTTGGCTCCTCACTGAGCCTTCCCACTTCCTTGGCCCGGTGCGGGGCCTCCCGGGGCCTGCAGGCCGGCCTCACATCCCACTTCCCCCGTGGTTCTCTGGCAGGGCTGGTGGCGCAGGGAGCCCCCGGCCAGAGGCGGGAGGACAGGGAACAACGGGCCGGGCCAATTGTCACTCCACCGCACCAAGGGCTCCGGCCCCCGATAAACTTCCTGTTATTGTGAGGCAGATACCATCTCTGCGGCCATCAGTTTGGAAAAATGCCTAACCGATTTATGGTTAGGAAAAGTGTGATCAGAGTGCTCCCGAGCTGCTTGAACCTGCCAGAGAGCTGACTGCGGTGGGCGCCGGAGTCCGTCTGCACCAGGGGGAATCAAAGAGGAACTGTGTGCTGCGGGCTCCTCCCCCGAGGATCTCACGCTCCAGTGTGGGAGATAAGACAATTACACAGATAACTGGAATACCAGGAGAAAGGTGATAAGTCCCGAGAAAGCCCTATACAGTGCTACAAAGGCACCCAGAGCAACCGGTCGTCTGTGCCTAGCAGAAACCTGAAAGACTTCCTGGGAGGGGCAGTGCCGAACAGGGGCTTGAAGGACCAGCTGATAGATGAGGGTAGCAGAAGACACGTCCCAGCCCAGTCTAGAGCGCACAGAGTGGGGAGGCATCTGGCTAGGGAGGCGGAGACTCAGCAGAAAACACACACCCTGCGGGCCGCCTCTGCGAGGTCCAACAGCCCCGCCTAGTGTGCACAGAATGGGGAGACATGCGG
>NW_007737392.1:52771-53529 GCF_000696425.1 Galeopterus variegatus | reverse complement strand
TCTTGCTTTACATTTTGCTTTCTCACTATTTACTTTTTTAGTATGTCTCTTCTAAATTTTTTTGTTATGTTTACCATGAGGCTTAAAAAAATATGTTATAGTCATACAAATTATTTTAGATTAATAACAACTTAAATTTGTCATCTAAGAAAAAAGAAAAAAACAAAGCCAACTCTATGCTTTGGTGTCATTTCCCCCCACTTTGGCAATTTGTTGTTTCAAGATACATCTTTTAATATTGCCTTTCTCTTATATGGTTGTTGTATATGTTAGTGTCTTGTCGGGCTTGTCCTTTAGTCTTCATATATAAGGATATAAGGATATAAGATATTCACCACACTTATGACCTTAGAGTATTCTGAGTTTGTCTATGAACTTACTTTACTAATGAGTTATGTATCTTCAAATGTTTTTTTGCTGCTCCTTAGCATTGTATTATCTCACACTGAGGAACACCCTTTAGCATTTCTTATAAGGCAGGTCTAGTGTGGATGAATTCCCTTAGCTTTTGTTTGTCTAGGAAAGACTTATTTCTCCTTCATATCTGATGGTTAATTTCACCAGATACAGAATTCTTGGCTGACAGTCTTTTTCCTTCAACATTCTGCCTATATCATCCCATTCTCTTTAGGCCTATGCAGTTTCTACTGAGAAATCTGCTAAGAGACATAGTGGGGCTCCTTTGAATGTTTTGTGCTTCTTTTTTCTTACTGTTTCTAGTATTCTCTCTTTGTCTTTGGTTTTTGATAATTTAATAA
>NW_007737392.1:50351-51410 GCF_000696425.1 Galeopterus variegatus | reverse complement strand
GCATTTATTGCTATCAACTTCTCTCTTAGACCTGCTTTTGCTGTATCCCACAGGTTCTGGTATGTGGTGGTTTCCATTTTCATTTGTCTCCAGAAATATTTTTAACTTTTTTCTTGATTTCTTATTTGATCCATTCATTGTTGAAGAACATGTTGTTTAATTTCCTTCTATTTTCACAGTTTCTAGTGTCCCTTTTGTTCTTGACTTCTAGTTTATTCTATTGTGGTCAGATAAGGTAATTGATATGACTTTGATTTTCTAAAATTTGTTGAGACTTGTTTTGTCCTAACTTGTGGTCTATTCTGGAGACTATTCCATGTGCTGTTGAGAAAAACGTGCATTCTGTAGCTGTTGGATGAAATGTTCTATAAATGTCCATTAGGTCAAGTCGGCCTACAGTAGAGAGTCATTCTGATGTTTTCTGGTTAATTTTCCGTCTAGATGATCTGTCCTTTGCCAAAATTGTGGTATGAAAGCTGCCAACTATTACTGTGTTGAAGTCAATCTCTCCTGTTAGGTCCAGTAGTAGTTGTTTATACTAAACTGGGTGTTTTGGATTTGGGTGGGTGTATATTCAGAATGTTATATCCTCTTGTTGAATTGATCTCTTTATCATTACCTAATGACCTTTCTTATCTTTTTTGACTTTCCTTGGCTTGAAGTCTATTTTACTTAAGTATAGCTACTTCTGCTCTTTTTTGGTTTCCACTTGCATGAAATATCTTTTTCCATTTCTTCACTTTCAGCCATTGTGTGTCTTTATTGGTTAAGTGAGTTTTTTATCAGCAGCATATTGTTGGTTCTTGTTTTATAATCCATTGAGCCACTCTGTGTCTTTCAATTTGGGCATTTAATTCATTTACATTTAGGGATACTATTGATATATAGTGACTAATTACTGACATTTTGCTATTTTTTTCTGGTTGTTTTGTGGATCCTTTCTTTTTTCTTTTTTTTTTTTAAGTCCTACTGTCTTCCTTTGTGGTTGAATGTTTTTCTCTTGCTTTACATTTTGCTTTCTCACTATTTACTTTTTTAGTATGTCTCTTCTAAATTTTT
>NW_007737392.1:48484-48912 GCF_000696425.1 Galeopterus variegatus | reverse complement strand
TTCTTTTTTCTTACTGTTTCTAGTATTCTCTCTTTGTCTTTGGTTTTTGATAATTTAATAATGATGTACCTTGGGGTGCTCTTCCTTGGATTGAATTTGACTGGCAACCTCTGGGCTTTGTGTACCTGGATGCTGTCATCTTTCTCCATACTTGGGAAATTTTCAGCCATTACTTCCTTGAATATGCTTATTGCATCTCTTCCTTTTTCCTCTCTTTTGGGTATGCCAATTATGTGGAGGTTATTTTACTTGAGGGGATTCTGTCTTTGTGTATTTCTGTTTCATTTTTTCTTATCGTTTCTTTTTCTCTTTTTTGCTCCTCTGATTGGATAATTTCGTGTGTTTTATCTTGAACTCACTAATTCTTTCTTCTGTTTGATTAAGTCTGCTGTTGGGGCATTCTATTGAGTTTTTCAATTCAGATAATG